>NC_134837.1:261492059-261732871 GCF_004210375.1 Tachypleus tridentatus | reverse complement strand
AAACTGTGTTATTGTCAGATTAAAATTGTGGTATTGTCAGAAAACCACTGTGCTATTTTTAGAATAAAACTGTGGTATTGTCAGAATAAAACTGTGCTCTTCTCATGTGAAACCTATGGTATTGTCAGAATAAAACTGTGCTATTGTCAGGTTGAAACTGTGGTATTAAGAGGATAAAACTATGGCATTGTGAGATTAAAACTGTGGTATTGTCAAAATAAAACTTGGCTATTTTCAAGTTAAAATTGTGCTATTGTCATATTAAAACTGTGTTATTGTCTGTTTAAAATTGTTCTATTGTCAGGTTAAAACAGCGGTATTGCCAAAAGAAAACTGAGGTATTGTAAGATTAAAACTGCGGTATTGTAAGGAAAAAACTGTGTTATTGTCAGAATAAAGCTGTGGTATTGTCATGTTAAAAGTGAGCTATTGTCAGATTTAAACTGTGGTATTGTCAGGTTAAACTGTGCTATTGTCGTATTAAATCTGTGGTATTAACAGTTTAAAATTGTGTTATTGTCAGATTAAAACTGTGGTATTGTCAGAATAAAACTGTAGTATTGTCATGTAAAACTGTGCTATTGTTAAAATAAATATGTGGTTGTCAGGTTAAGACTGTGGTTTTGTCAAGTTAAAACTGTGCTATTGTCTGGTTGAAACTGTGCTATTGTCAGATTAAAACTGTGATATTGTCAGATTGCAACTGCTGTATTGTCAGGTTAAAAATGCGGTATTGTCAGAAAACAACTGTGCTATTTTAAGAATGAAACTGTGGTATTGTCAGAAAAAAACTGTGCTATTGTCAGAATAAATGTGGGGCATTGTCAGGTTGAAATTGTTCTATTGTTAGTTTAAAACAGTGGTATTGACAGAAAAAAACTGTGATGCTGTCAGGATAAAACTATGTTATTGTCAGATAAAAACTGTGGTATTGTCAGGTTAAAACTGTGTTATTGTCATATTAAAACGGTGGTATTATCATGTTAAAACTGTGCTATTGTAATATTGAAACTGTGGTACTGTCAGGTTAAAACTGCGCTATTGTCGTATTAAAACTGTAGTATTATCAGGTTAAAACAGTGATATTGCCAAAAGAAAACTGAGGTATTGTAAGATTAAAACTGCGGTATTTAAAAGAAAAAACTGTGTTATTGTCAGAATAAAGATGTGGTATTGTCATATTACAACTGAGCTATTGTCAGATTTAAACATTGGTATTGTGAGGTTAAAACTGTATTATTGTCGTATTAAAACTGTGGTATTATCAGGTTAAAACTGTGTCATTGTCAGATTAAAACTGTGGTATTGGCAGTATAAAACTCTGGTGTTGTCAGATTTAAACTGTGGTGTTGTCACATTTAAACTGTGGTACTGTCAGATTAAAACTGTGGTATTGTCATAATAAAACTGTGGTATTGTGATATTAAAACGGTGATATTATCATGTTAAAACTGTGCTATTGTCATCTTAAAATTGTGGTATTGTCATGTTTAGACTGTTCTATTATCGTATTAAAACAGTGGTATTGCCAGAAGAAAACTGAGATATTGTCAGATTAAAACTGCGGTATTGTCAGGTTAAAACTGTGGTGTTGTCACATTAAAACGGTGATATTATCATGTTAAAACTGTGCTATTGTGAGATTTAAACTGTGGTATTTTCAGGTTACATCTGTGGTATTCTTAGAATAAAACTGTGCTATCATAAGATTAAAACTGTGCTATTATAAGATTAAAACAGTGCTGTTCTCATGTGTAAACTATATTATTGTCAGAATAAAAGTGTGCTATTCTCAGGTTAAAACTGTGGTACTGTCAGAATGAAACTGTCCTATTGTCAAATTAAATCTGTGCTATTGTGAGAATAAAACTGAGGTATTGTCAGAATAAAACAGTGGTATTCTGATATTAAAACTGTGCTATGGTCAGATTAAATCTGCGGTATTGTCAGGTTGAAATTCTTCTATTGTCAGGTTAAAACAGTATATTGCCAAAAGAAAACTGTGGTATTGTCAGATTTAAACTTTGGGAATTCTAGGATAAAAGTGTGTTATTGTCAGGTTAAAACTCTGCTATTGTCGTATTAAAACTATGGTATTGCCAAAAGAAAATTGTGGTATTGTCAGGACAAAACTGTGTTATTGTCATATTAAATATGTGGTTTTCTCAGGTTAAAACTGTGCTATTGTCATGTTAAAACTGCGTTATTGCCATATTAAAACTGTGGTATTGTCAGGTTAAACTGTGCTATTGTCGTAATAAATCTGTGGTATTATCAGGTTAAAACTGTGCTATTGTCTGGTTAAAACTGTGCTATTGTCAGATTTAATCTGTGATATTGTCAGATTGAAACTGCTGTATTGTCAGGTTAAAACTGTGTTATTGTCAGATTAAAATTGTGGTATTGTCAGAAAACCACTGTGCTATTTTTAGAATAAAACTGTGGTATTGTCAGAAAAAATCTGTGCTATTGTCAAATTAAATGTGGGGCATTGTGAGGTTGAAATTGTTCTATTGTTAGTTCAAACAGTGGTATTGACAGAAAAAACTGTGATGTTGTCAGGATAAAACTATGTTATTGTCAGATAAAACTGTGGTACTGTCAGGTTAAAACTGTGTTATTGTGATATTAAAACGGTGGTATTATCATGTTCAAACTGTGCTATTGTCAGATTGAAACTGTGGTACTGTCAGGTTAAAACAGCGCTATTGTCGTATTAACACTGTAGTATTATCAGATTAAAATTGTGGTACTGTCAGAATAAAACTGTGCAATTGGCAGAATAGAACTGTGGTATTGTCATATTAAAACTGTGGTATTGTCAGATTAAAACTGTGGCATTGTAAGATTAAATCGACGGTATTGTCAAATTTAAACTGAGTTATTGTCTGTTTAAAATTGTTCTATTGTCAGGTTAAAAGAGTGGTATTGCAGAAAGAAAACTCTGGTATTGTCAGATTAAAACTGTGGTATTGCAGGGAAAAAACTGTGTTATTGTCAGATGAAAATTATGGTATTGTCATGTAAAAAATGTGCTATTCTCATATTTAAACTGTGGTATTGTCAGGTTAAAACTGTGCTATTGTCGTATAAAAACTATCGTATTATCAATTTAAAACAGTGATATTGTCAGATTAAAACTGTGGTATTATCAGATTAAAACTGTGGTATTGCCAGAATAAAACTGTGGTATTGTAAGATTAAAACTGAGCTATTGTCAGGTGTAAAATGTGGTATTGTCAAAATAAAATCGTTCTATTGTCAAATTAAAATTGTGGTATTGTGATATTAAAACTATGGTATTGTGAGAATAAAACTGTGCTATTGTCAGGTTGAAACTGTGGTATTAAGAGGATAAAACTATGGCATTGTGAGATTAAAACTGTGGTATTGTAAAAATAAAACTTGGCTATTTTCAAGTTAAAATTGTGCTATTGTCATATTAAAACTGTGTTATTGTCTGTTTAAAATTGTTCTATTGTCAGGTTAAAACAGGGGTATTTTCACATTAAAACAGTGATATTATCATGTTAAAACTGTGCTATTGTCAGATTTAAACTGTGGTATTTTCAGGTTACATCTGTGTTATTCTTAGAATAAAACTGCGCTATTAAAACATTTAAACTGTGCTGTTCTCATGTGTAAACTATGTTATTGTCAGAATGAAACTGTCCCATTGTCAGGTTAAATCTGTGCTATTGTCAGATTAAAACAGTGGTACTGTCAGGTTAAAACTGCGCTATTCTCGTATTAAAACTATAGTATTATCAGGTTAAAACTGTACAATTTTCAGGTTAAATTTATGGTATTGTTAGGTTAAATTTCTGATATTGTCAGGTTAAAATTGTGGTACTGTCAGAATGAAACTGTGTTATTGTCAGATTAAACCTGTGGTATTGTCAGAATAAAACTGTGCTATTGTCATATTAAAACTGTGGAATTGTCAGGATGAAACTGTGCTAGTGTCAGATTAAAACTGTGGAATAGTCAAAATAAAACTGTGCTATTTTCAGAAAAAACTGTGGTATGGTCAGATTAAAACTGTTCTATTGTCAAATTAAAATTGTGGTATTGTGATTTTAAAACTGTGGTATTTTTAGTATGTAACTATGGTATTCTTAGAATAAAATTGTGGTATTGTAATATTAAAACTGTCGCATTGTGAGATTAAAACTGTGGTGTTGTCAAAATAAAACTAAGCTAATTTCAATTTAAAATGTGCTACTGTCATATTAAAACTTTGGTATTGTCAGATAAAAACTGTGGTATTGTTACATTAAAACTGTGGTATTGTCAGGTTAAAACTTTGCTATTTTCAGCTAAAATGGTGGTATCGTCATGTTTAGACTGTTCTATTATCAGATTAAAACTCTGGTATTCTGAGGTTCAAAATACGGTATTAGTTGATTAAAACTGTGGTATTGTAAGTTTAAAACTGTGCTATTATCGTATTAAAACTGTGGTATTCTTAGAATAAAACTGTGCTATTGTGAGATTAAAACTCAGCTATTGTCAGGTGTAAACTGTGGTATTATCAAAATAAAATCGTTCTATTGTCAAATTAAAATTGTGGTATTCTGATATTAAAACTGTGTTAGTGTCAGTATACAACTGTGGTATTTTCAGTTTACATCTGTGGTAACCTTAGAATAAAACTGTGCTATTGTAAGATTGAAACTGTGCTGTTTAATATGAAAACTATGTTATTGTCAGAATAAAACAGTGCTATTGTCAGGTTAAAACTGTGGTATTGAGAGGATAAAACTATGGCATTGTAAGATTAAAACTTGGCTATTTTCAACTCAAAATTTTGCAATTCTCATATTAAAACTGTGGTATTGACAGATTAAATCAGCGGTATTGTCAAAATTAAAATGCGTTATTGTCTGTTCAAAATTGTTCTATTGTCAGGTTAAAACAGTGGTATTGCCAAAAGAGAACTGTGGTATTGTAAGATTTAAACTGTGCTATTGTCCGATTTCAACTGTGTTATTGTAATATTAAAATTGTGGTATTATCAGCTTAAAACTGTGTTATTGTTGAGTAAACTGTGTTATTGTTGAGTAAAACGGTGTTATTGCCAGAATAAATCTGTGGTATTGTCAGATTTAAACTGTGGTACAGTCAGATTAAAACTGTGGTATTGTCAGATTAAAACTGTAGTATTGTCATGTAAAATTGTGCTATTGTCAGAATAAATCTGTGGTATTGTCAGGTTGAGACTGTGGTTTTGTGAGGTTAAAACTGTGCTATTGTAAATATAAAGCTCTGGTATTGTTTGGTTAAAACTATGGTATTGCCAAAAGAAAACTGTGGTGTTGTCAGATTAAAACTGTGGTATTGTCAGGGCAAAACTGTGGTATTTTAAGAATAAAACTGTGGTATTATCTGAATAAAACTGTGCTATTGTAAGAAGAAAAATGTGGTATTGTCAGTATAAAACTGTGTTATTGTGAGAATAAGTCTGTGATATTGTCAGATTGAAACTGTGGTATTGTCAGGTTAAAACTGTGCTATTGTCAGATTAAATGTGAGGTATTGTCAGTTTGAAATTGTTCTATTGTCAGGTTAAAACAGTGGTATTGTCAGGATAAAACTGTATTATTGTCATATTAAAACAGTGGTATTGTCAGGTTAAAACTGTGGTATTGATTGGTCAAAACTGTGGTATTGCCAAAAG
Source organism: Tachypleus tridentatus (assembly GCF_004210375.1). Lineage (NCBI taxonomy): Eukaryota > Metazoa > Arthropoda > Merostomata > Xiphosura > Limulidae > Tachypleus > Tachypleus tridentatus. The sequence goes on along the minus strand of NC_134837.1, from coordinate 261,727,191 downwards.
AAAACTTTGGTATTGTCAGATTAAAACTGTGGTACTGTCAGGATAAAACTTGTTATTGTAAGATTAAAATTGTTGTATTATGAGGTAAAAACTGTGCTATTGTCAGAATAAAGCTGTGGTATACTTGGTTAAAACTGTGGTATTGCCAGATTAAAACTGTGCTATTGTCAGTTTAAAACTGTTGTATTTTCAGGTTAAGAATGTGGTATTGTCTGATTAAAACAGTGGTATTGTAAGGTTAAAACTTTGTTATTGTTAGTTTGAAACCGTGTGTTTTCAGGATAAAACTGTGGTTTTCGCATGTTAAAACTTTGCTACTGTCAGAATAAATCTCTGGTATTGTTTGGTTAAAACTGTGGTATCGCCAAAAGAAAACTTTGGTATTGTCAGATTAAAACAATGCTATATTCAGGTCAGAACTGTTTTATTGTCACATTAAATCTGTGCAACTGTCAGGTTAAATTTGTGGTATTGTTCGGTTAAAAATGTCGTATTGTCATGTTGAAACTGTGCTACTGTCAGATTAAAACTATGGAATTGTCAAATTACATCTGTGCTATTGTTATTTTAAAACTTTCATATTGCCAGAATAAATAAGTGGTATTTTCAGGTTAAGACTGTTGTTTTGTCAGGTTAAATTTGTGCTATTGTCAGAATAAAGCTGTGGTATTGTTTGGTTAAAACTGTTGTATTGCCAAAAAGAAACTGTGGTATTGTCACAATAAAACTGTGCTATTGTCAGGTAAAACTATGGTATTGTTAGGATAAAACTGTGGCATTGTGAGATCAAAACTATGGTATTGTCAAAACAAAACTTGGCTATTTTCAAGTTAAAATTCAGCTATTGTCATATTAAAACTGTGGTATTGATAGGTTAAAACTGTGGTATTGCCAGGTTAAAATTGTGCTATTTTCAGCTTAAAATTGTGGTATTGTCATGATAAGACTGTTCTATTATCAGATTCAAACTGTGGTATTGTCAGTTTTAAACTACGGAATTGGTTGATTAAAACTGTGGTATTGTGAGATTACAACTGTGATATCTTTAGATTAAAACTGTGGTATTGTAAGGTTAAAAGTGTGCCATTTTAGATTAAAACTGTGGTATTATCGGTTTAACACTGTGATATTGTCAGATTAAAACTGTGGTATTGTCAGAAAACAACTGTGATTTTGTCAGATTGAAAATGTGGTATTGTCAGGTTAAAACTGTGCTATTGTCAGATTAAATGTGATGTATTGTCAGGTTGAAATTGTTCTATTGTCAGGTTAAAACAGTGGTATTGCCAGAAAAAAACTGTGATGTCAGATTAAAACTGCGTTATTGTCAGGATAAAACTATGTTATTGTAAGATTAAAACTGTGGTATTGTCAGGTTAAAACTGTGTTATTATCACATTAATACGGTGGTATTATCATGTTAATACTGTCCTATTGTCAGATTTAAACTGTGGTATTGTCAGCTTAAAATTGTGATATTGTCAGATTAAAAGTGTATAATTTTCAGTTTAAATTTATGGTATAATTAGGTTAAAATTTGTGGTATTATAACGTTAAAAATGTGGTACTGTTAGAATGAAACTGTGTTATTGTCAGATTAAAACTGTGGTATTGTGAGATTAAAACTGTGGTATTGTCAGAATAAAACTGTGGCATTTTCATATTAAAACTAAGCTATTGTCAGATTAAATCTGTGGTATTGCCAGGTGAAATTGTTCTAATGTCAGGTTAAAACAGAGGTATTGCCAAAAGAAAACTGTGGTATTGTCAGATTAAAACTGTGATATTGTCAGATTAAATCTGTACAGTTTTGAGGTTATGTTTATGGTATTGTTAAGTTAAATTTTAATTATTGTCATGTTAAAACTGTGGTATGGTCAGGTTAAGACTGTGGTATTTTCACAATAAAACTGTGGTATAGTCAGAATAAAACTATGCTATTGTAAGAATAAAAATGTAGTATTGTCATTATAAAACTGTGTTATTGTGATATTAAAACCGTGGTATTGTCATGTTAAAACTGTGCTATTGTCAGATTTAAACAGTGGTATTGCCAGAAAAAAACTGTGATGTTGTCAGATTAAAACTGCGGTATTGTCAGGATAAAACTGTTTTAATGTCAGATGAAAACTGTGGTATTGTCAGGATAATTCTGTGTTTTTGTCATATTAAAACTTTGGAATTGTGAGGATAAAACTGTTTTATTTTCAGATAAAAACTGTGGTATTGTCAGGTTAAAACTGTGTTATTGTTATATTAAAACTGTGGTATTGTCAGAGTAAAACTGTGGTATTTTCACAATAAAACTGTGGTATAGTCAGAATAAAACTATGCTATTGTAAGAATAAAACTGTGTTATTGTGATATTAAAACCGTGGTATTGTCATGTTAAAACTGTGCTATTGTCAGATTTAAACAGTGGTATTGCCAGAAAAAAACTGTGATGTTGTCAGATTAAAACTGCGGTATTGTCAGGATAAAACTGTTTTAATGTCAGATTAAAACTGTGGTATTGTCAGGATAATTCTGTGTTTTTGTCATATTAAAACTTTGGAATTGTGAGGATAAAACTGTTTTATTTTCAGATAAAAACTGTGGTATTGTCAGGTTAAAACTGTGTTATTGTTATATTAAAACTGTGGTATTGTCAGAATAAAACTGTGGTATTGCCAGAATAAAACTGTGGTATTGTCAGATTTAAACTGTGCTATTCTCAGAATAATTCTGCGATATTGAGAGGTTAAATCTGTGCTATTGCCAGAATAAAACGGTGGTTTTGTTTGGTTGCTATTGCCAAAAGAAAACTGTGGTATTGAATATTATAACTGTGGTATTGAATATTATAACTGTGGTATCGTTAGGATAAAACTGTGTTATTGTCATATTAAAATGGAGGTATTACCATGTTAGAATTGTGCTATTATCCGATTTAAACTGTGGTATTGTCAGGATAAAACTATGCTATTGTCGTAACAAACTGTGGTATTATAAGGTTAAAACCGTGATATTGTCAGAATAAATCTGTACAGTTTTGAGGTTAAGTTTATGGTATTGTAAGGAAAAAACTATTTTATTGTCAGATTAAAACTGTGGTATTGTCATGTTAAAACTGTGCTATTGTCAGATTTCAACTGTGGTATTGTTAGGTAAAAACTGTGCTATTTTCAGAATAAATCTGTTGTATTGTCAAGTTAAGATTGTGGTTTTGTAATGTTAAATTTGTGCTATTGTCAGAATAAAGCTGTGGTATTGTTTGCTTAAAACTGTTGTATTGCCAAAAAGAAACTGTGGTATTGTCAGAATAGAACTGTGCTATTGTCAGGTTAAACTGTGGTATTGATAGGTTAAAACATTGGTATTGCCATGTTAAAATTGTGCTATTGTCAGCTTAAAATTGTGGTATTGTTATGTTAAGACTGTTCTATTATCAGATTAAAATTGTGGTACTGTCAGTTTTAAACTACGGAATTGGTTGATTAAAACTGTGGTATTGTGAGATTACAAGTGTGATATTTTTAGATTAAAACTGTGGTATTGTAAGTTTAAAACTGTGTTATTTTTAGATTAAAACTGTGGTATTATCAGTTTAACACTGTGATATTGTCAGATTAAAACTGTGGTATTGTCAGATTTAAACTGTGGTGGTGCCAGAATACAACTGTGATATTGTCAGATTGAAACTGTGGTAATGTCAGTTTAAAACTATGCTATTGTCAGATTAAATGTGAGGTATTGTCAGATTGAAATTGTTCTATTGTCAGGTTAAAACAGTGGTATTGCCAGAAAAAAACTGTGATGTTGTCAGATTAAAACTGCGGTATTGTCAGGATAAAACTGTTTTAACGTCAGATTAAAACTGTGGTATTGTCAGGTTAAAACTGTGCTATTTTCAGAATTAAGCTGTGGTATTGTTTGGTTAAAACTGTGGTATTGCCAAAAAAACTGTGGTATTTTCAGTTGAAAACTGTGCTATTGTCAGGTTAAAACTGTGTTATTTTCATATCAAAACTGAGGTATTACCATGTTAAAACTGTGCGATTGTCCGATTTAAACTGTGTTATTGTGATATTAAAACTGTGGTACAGTCATATTAAAACTGTGGTATTACCAGAATAAAACTGTGGTATTGTCAGGTTAAATTTGTGGTATTGTTAGGATATAACTGTGCTATTGTCAGAATAAAGCTGTGGTATTTTTTGGTTAAAACTGTTGTATTTCCAAAAGAAATTTTGGTATTGTCATATTAAAACTGTGGTATTGTCAGATTAAAACAGTGGTATTATCCAGACAAAACTGTGTTATTGTTATATTAAAACTGTGGTATTTTCAGGTTAGAACTGTGCTATTGTCCGTTTGAAAATGTGGTATTGTAAGATTAAAATTGTTTTATTGTTAGATTAAAACTGTGGCATTGTCAGAATATATTTGTTCTATTATCAGATTAAAACTGTGGTATTTTCAGGTTAAGACTGTGGTATTTTGAGAATGAAACTGTGCTATTGCCAGAAGAAAACTCTGTTATTGTCAGATTAAAACTGTCGTATTGACAGAATAAAACTGTTGTATCGTCAGATTTAAATTGTGGTATTGTCAGATTAAAACTGTGGTATTGTAAGATTAAAACTTTTGTATTCTCAGAATAAAACAGTAGTGTTGTCTGGTTAGAACTGAGATTTTGTCTGGTAAATCTGTGCTATTGTGAGAAAAAACAGTGGTATTGTCAGGTTAAAACTGTGGTATTGAGAAAAGAAAACTTTGGTTTTGTCAGATTAAAACTGTGGTACTGTCAGGATAAAACTATGGTATTGTCAGAATATAACTGTGCTATTGTTAGTTTAAAACTGTGGTATTTTCAGGTTAAGAATGTGGTATTGTCAGATTAAAACAGTGGTATTGTAAGGTTAAAACTTTGTTATTGTTAGTTTGAAACCGTGTGTTTTGAGGATAAAACTGTGGTTTTCGCATGTTAAAACTTTGCTACTGTTAGAATAAATCTCTGGTATTGTTTGGTTAAAACGGTGGTATCGACAAAAGAAAACTTTGGTATTGTCAGATTAAAACAATGCTATATTCAGGTCAGAACTGTTTTATTGTCACATTAAATCTATGCAACTGTCAGGTTAAATTTGTGGTATTGTTCGGTGAAAAATGTGGTATTGTCATGTTGAAACTGTGCTACTGTCAGATTAAAACTATGGAATTACATCTGTGCTATTGTTATATTAAAACTTTCATATTGCCAGAATAAATAAGTGGTATTTTCAGGTTAAAACTGTGCTAATGTCAGATTAAAGATGTGGTAATGTTTGGTTAAAACTGTGGTATTGCCAAAAGAAAACTGTGGTATTGTCAGTTTTAAACTGTGGTATTATCAGGTTAAAACTGTGCTATTGTCAGGTTAAAACTGTGCTTTTCTCAGATTAAAACTGTGCTATTGTCAGATTACAATTGTGCTATTGTTCGATTAAAACTCTGATATTGTCAGGTTTAAATTGAGGTATTATCAGAATATAACTGTGTATTATCAGATTAAAACTGTTTTTATTTTCAGGTTATGACTGTTTAATTGTTAGATGAAAACTATGGTATTGAAATATTAAAACTGTGCTATTGTTAGATTAAATGTGTGGTATTGTCAGGTTGAAATTGTTCTATTGTCAGGTTAAAACAGTGGAATTGACAAATTAAAACTGTGGTATTGTCAGAATAAAACTTGTTATTCTCAGATTAAAAATGTGGTATTGTCAGGTTAAAACTCTATTATTGTCATATTAAAACTGTGGTATTGTCATGTTAAAACTGTGCTATTGTCAGATGAAAAACTGTGGTATTGCCAGAATAAAACTGTGGTATTGTTATACTTAAACTCTGGTATTATCAGATTAAATTGTAGTGTTGTCTGGTTAAGAATGTTGTTTGCTCTGATAAAACTATGCTATTCTAAGAATAAAACTTTGGTATTGTCATATTAAAACTGTGGTATTGTCATATTAATAATTTCCTATTTTCAAGTAAAATCTGTGGTATAGTAAGTTTGAAATTGTTCTATTGTCAGGTTAAAACAGTGGTATTGCCAGAAAAAAATTTGGTATTGTCAAATTAAAACTGTGGTATTGTCAGGTTAAAACTGTGTTATTGTCAGAATAAAACTCTGGAATTGACAGGTTAAAACTGTGCCATTGTCGTATTTAAACTGTTGTATTGTCAGATTGAAATTGTGGTATTATCAGGTTAAAACTGTTATATTGTCTGATAAAAACTGTGGTATTGTCATTTTAGAAAAAATTGTACTATTGTCAGGATAAAGCTGTGGTATTGTATGGTTAGAATTGTTATATTGCCAAAAGAAAATTTCGAATTGTCAAATAAAAACTGTGGTATTTGCAGACTAAAACTGTGGTATTGTCAAGACAAAAGTGTGTTTTTGTCGTATTAAAACTATGGTATTGTCAGGTTAAAACTCTGCTAAGGTCAGGTTTGAACTGTGCTATTGTCAGTTTAAATCTGGGGTATTGTCAGATTAAAATTGTGCTATTGTTAGATTAAAACTGTGGCATTGTCAGAATAAAACTGAGTTTTTGTAAGATAAAAACTTTTTGTATAGTCAGATTAAAACTGTGGTATTGTCATATTAAAACTGTGCTATTGTCAGATTAAATCTGTGGTATTTCCAGAATAAAACTGTGATATTTTCAGAGTTAAATTGTGGTATTGTCAGATCAAAACTGTGGTATTATCAGATTAAAACTGTTGTATTATCAGAATAAAACTGTAGTATTGTCTAGTTAGAACTGTGGTTTTGTCAGGTAAAAGTGTGCTATTGTGAGAATAAACCAGTGGTATTGTAAGGTTAAGAATGTTCTATTGTCAGATTAAAAGAGTGGTATTGTCAGATTATAACTGTGTTATTGTGAGGTTGAAACTGTGTTTTTAAATGTTAAAACTGTGGTTTTGTCATGTTAAAACATTGCTATTGTCAGATTAAAACTGTGGTATTGTCAAGTTAAAACTGTGCTGTTCTCACGTTAAAACTGTGCAATATTCAGGTCAAAACTGTTTTATTGTCACATTAAATCTGTGCAATTCACAGGTTAAATTTGTGGTATTGTAATGTTAAAACTGTACTATTGTCAGATTAAAATTATGCTATTGTCAAATTACATCTGTGCTATTGTTATATTAAAACTTTCGTATTGCCAGAATAATTCTGTGGTATTGTTAGGTTAAGACTGTGGTATTGTCAGATTAAAACAGTGGTATTGTCAGGGTAAAACTGTGCTATTGTCAGATTACAATTGTGCTATTGTTCGATTAAAACTCTGATATTGTCAGGTTTAAATTGTGGTATTATCAGATTAAAACTGTTTTTATTTTCAAGTTATGACTGTTTAATTGTTAGATGAAAACTATGGTATTGAAATATTAAAACTGTGCTATTGTTAGATTAAATGTGTGGTATTGTCAGGTTGAAATTGTTCTATTGTCAGGGAAAAACAGTGGAATTGACAGATTAAAAATGTGGTATTGTCAGAATAAAACTTGTTATTCTCAGATTAAAAATGTGGTATTGTCAAGTTAAAACTCTATTATTCTCATATTAATACTGTGGTATTGTCATGTTAAAACTGTGCTATTATCGGATTAAAAACTGTGGTATTGCCAGAATAAAACTGTGGTATTGTCAAACATAAACTCTGGTATTGTCAGATTAAATTGTAGTGTTGTCTGGTTAAGAATGTTGTTTGCTCTGATAAAACTATGCTCTTCTAAGAATAAAACTTTGGTATTGTCATATTAAAACTGTGGTATTGTCATATTAAAAATTTCCTATTTTCAGGTAAAATCTGTGGTATAGTCAGTTTGAAATTGTTCTATTGTCAGGTTAAAACAGTGGTATTGCCAGAAAAAAATTTGGTATTGTCAGATTAAAACTGTGGTATTGTCAGGATAAAACTGTGTTATTGTCAGATTATAACTGTGGTATTGTTAGGTTAAAACTGTGTTATTGTCAGAATAAAACTCTGGTATTGTCAGGTTAAAACTGTGCCATTGTCGTATTTAAACTGTTGTATTGTCAGATTGAAATTGTGGTATTTTCAGATTAAAACTGTGGTATTGTCAGGTTAAAATTGTTCTATTGTCTGATAAAAACTGTGGTATAGTCATATTAAAACTTTGGTATTGTCAGATTAAATCTGTGGTATTGTCATTTTAGAAAAAATTGTACTATTGTCAGGATAAAGTTGTGGTATTGTGTGGTTAGAATTGTTATATTGCGAAAAGAAAATTTCGAATTGTCAGATAAAAACTGTGGTATTGTCAAGACAAAAGTGTGTTTTTGTCATATTAAAACTATGGTATTGTCAGGTTAAAACTCTGCTATGGTCAGGTTTGAACTGTGCTATTGTCAGTTTAAATTTGGGGTATTGTCAGATTAAAATTGTGCTATTGTTAGATTAAAACTGTGGCATTGTCAGAATAAAACTGTGTTTTGTAAGATAAAACTTTTGTATAGTCAGATTAAAACTGTGGTATTGTCATATTAAAACTGTGCTATTGTCAGATTAAATCTGTGGTATTGTCATTTTGAAATTGTTATATTATCAGGTTAAAACAGTGATATTGCCACAATTAAACTGTGTTATTGTCAGATTAAAACTGTGGTATTGTCAGATCAAAACTGTTGTATTCTCAGAATAAAACTGTAGTATTGTCTAGTTAGAACTGTGGTTTTGTCAGGTAAAAGTGTTCTATTGTGAGAATAAACCAGTGGTATTGTAAGGTTAAGAATGTTCTATTGTCAGATTAAAAGAGTGGTATTGTCAGGTTATAACTGTGTTATTGTGAGGTTGAAACTGTGTTTTTAAATGTTAAAACTGTGGTTCTGTCATGTTAAAACATTGATATTGTCAGAATAAATCTGTGGTATTGTTTGGTTAAATCTGTGGTATTGCCAAAAGAAAACTTTGGTATTGTCAGATTAAAACTGTGGTATTGTCAAGTTAAAACTGTGCTGTTCTCACGTTAAAACTGTGCAATATTCAGGTCAAAACTGTTTTATTGTCACATTAAATCTGTGCAATTCTCAGGATAAATTTGTGGTATTGCAATGTTAAAACTGTACTATTGTCAGATTAAAATTATGCTATTGTCAGATTAAAATTATGCTATTGTCAAATTACATCTAAGCTATTGTTATATTAAAACTTTCGTATTGCCAGAATAATCCTGTGGTATTGTCAGATTAAAACAGTGGTATTGTCAGGGTAAAACTGTGCTATTGTCAGATTAAAATTGTGCTATTGTTTGGTTAAAACTGTTGTATTGTCAGGTTTAAATTGTGGTATATTCAGATTAAAACTGTGGTATTATCAGATTAAAACTGTTACATTCTTAGAATAAAACTGTAGTATTGTCTAGTTAGAAATGTGGTTTTGTCAGGTAAAACTGTGCTATTGTGAGAATAAAAGAGTCGTATTGTCAGGTTAAGACTGTGGTATTGTCATGTTAAAACCTTGCTATTGTCAGAATAAATCTGTGGTATTGTTTGGTTAAAACTGTGGTATTGCCAGAAGAAAATTTGTTATTGTCAGATTAAAACTGTGGTATTGTCAGGTAAAACTGTGCTATTGTGAGAATAAAACAGTGGTATTGTAGGGTTAAGACTGTGGTTTTGTCATGTTAAAACCTTGCTATTGTACGAATAAATCTGTGGTATTGTTTGGTTAAAACTGTGGTATTGCCAGCTTAAAATTGAGGTATTGTCACGTTTAAACTGTGCTATTGTCAGATTAAATGTGATGTATTGTCAGGTTGAAATTGTTCTATTGTCAGGTTAAAACAGTGGTATTGGCATAAAAAAACTGTGATGTCAGTTTAAAACTGCGTTATTGTCAGGATAAAACTATGTTATTGTCAGATTAAAACTGTGGTATTATCACATTAATACGGTGGTATTATCATGTTAATACTGTCCTATTGTCAGATTTAAACTGTGGTATTGTCAGCTTAAAATTGTGATATTGTCAGATTAAAATTGTATAATTTTCAGTTTAAATTTATGGTATAATTAGGTTAAAATTTGTGGTATTATAACGATAAAAATGTGGTACTGTTACAATGAAACTGTGTTATTGTCAGATTAAAACTGTGGTATTGTGAGATTAAAACTGTGGTATTGTCAGAATAAAACTGTGGCATTGTCATATTAAAACTAAGCTATTGTCAGATTAAATCTGTGGTATTGCCAGGTGAAATTGTTCTAATGTCAGGTTAAAACAGAGGTATTGCCAAAAGAAAACTGTGGTATTGTCAGATTAAAACTGTGATATTGTCAGATTAAATCTGTACAGTTTTGAGGTTATGTTTATGGTATTGTTAAGTTAAATTTTAATTATTGTCATGTTAAAACTGTGGTATGGTCAGGTTAAGACTGTGGTATTTTCACAAAAAAACTGTGGTATAGTCAGAATAAAACTATGCTATTGTAAGAATAAAAATGTAGTATTGTCATTATAAAACTGTGTTATTGTGATATTAAAACCGTGGTATTGTCATGTTAAAACTGTGCTATTGTCAGATTTAAACTGTGGTGGTGCCAGAATACAACTGTGATATTGTCAGATTGAAACTGTGGTATTGTCAGTTTAAAACTATGCTATTGTCAGATTAAATGTGAGGTATTGTCAGATTGAAATTGTTCTATTGTCAGGTTAAAACAGTGGTATTGCCAGAAAAAAACTGTGATGTTGTCATATTAAAACTTTGGAATTGTGAGGATAAAACTGTTTTATTTTCAGATAAAAACTGTGGTATTGTCAGGTTAAAACTGTGTTATTGTTATATTAAAACTGTGGTATTGTCAGAATAAAACTGTGGTATTGCCAAAATAAAACTGTGGTATTGTCAGATTTAAACTGTGCTATTTTCAGAATAATTCTGCGATATTGAGAGGTTAAATCTGTGCTATTGCCAGAATAAAACGGTGGTATTGTTTGCTTGCTATTGCCAAAAGAAAACTGTGGTATTGAATATTATAACTGTGGTATTGAATATTATAACTGTGGTATTGGTAGGGCAAAACTGTGTTATTGTCATATTAAAATGGAGGTATTACCATGTTAGAATTGTGCTATTATCCGATTTAAACAATGGTATTGTCAGGATAAAACTATGCTATTGTCGTAACAAACTGTGGTATTATAAGGTTAAAACCGTGATATTGTCAGAATAAATCTGTACAGTTTTGAGGTCAAGTTTATGGTATTGTAAGGATAAAACTGTTTTATTGTCAGATTAAAACTGTGGTATTGTCATGTTAAAACTGTGCTATTGTCAGATTTCAACTGTGGTATTGTTAGGTAAAAACTGTGCTATTTTCAGAATAAATATGTTGTATTGTCAAGTTAAGATTGTGGTTTTGTCATGTTAAATTTGTGCTATTGTCAGAATAAAGCTGTGGTATTGTTTGCTTAAAACTGTTGTATTGCCAAAAAGAAACTGTGGTATTGTCAGAATAAAACTGTGCTATTGTCAGGTTAAACTGTGGTATTGATAGGTTAAAACATTGGTAAAACCAGGTTAAAATTGTGCTATTGTCAGCTTAAAATTGTGGTATTGTTATGTTAAGACTGTTCTATTATCAGATTAAAATTGTGGTACTGTCAGTTTTAAAATACGGAATTGGTTGATTAAAACTGTGGTATTGTGAGATTAGAAGTGTGATATTTTTAGATTAAAAGTGTGGTATTGTAAGTTTAAAACTGTGCTATTTTTAGATTAAAACTGTGGTATTGTCAGATTAAAACTGTGGTTTTGTCAGATTAAATCTGCCCTATTGTCAGGTTAAAACTGTGCTATTGTCAGAATTAAGCTGTGGTATTATTTGGTTAAAACTGTGGTATTGCCAAAAAAAACTGTGGTGTTTTCAGTTGAAAACTGTGCTATTGTCAGGTTAAAACTGTGTTATTTTCATATCAAAACTGAGGTATTACCATGTTAAAACAGTGCGATTGTCCGATTTAAACTGTGTTATTGTGATATTAAAACTGTGGTACAGTCATATTAAAACTGTGGTATTACCAGAATAAAACTGTGGTATTGTCAGATTAAATTTGTGGTATTGTTAGGATATAACTGTGCTATTGTCAGAATAAAGCTGTGGTATTTTTTTAATTAAAACTTTTGTATTTCCAAATAAAATTTTGGTATTGTCATATTAAAACTGTGGTATTGTCAGATTAAAACAGTGGTATTATCCAGACAAAACTGTGTTATTGTTATATTAAAACTGTGGTATTTTCAGGTTAGAACTGTGCTATTGTCAGTTTAAAAATATGGTATTGTAAGATTAAAATTGTTTTATTGTTAGATTAAAACTGTGGCATTGTCAGAATATATTTGTTGCATTATTAGATTAAAACTGTGGTATTTTCAGGATAAGACTGTGGTATTTTGAGAATGAAACTGTGCTATTGCCAGAAGAAAACTCTGTTATTGTCAGATTAAAACTGTCGTATTGACAGAATAAAACTGTTGTATTGTCAGATTTAAATTGTGGCATTGTCAGATTAAAACTGTGGTATTGTAAGATTAAAACTTTTGTTTTCTCAGAATAAAACAGTAGTGTTGTCTGGTTAGAACTGAGATTTTGTCTGGTAAAACTGTGCTATTGTGAGAAAAAACAGTGGTATTGTCAGGTTAAAACTGTGGTATTGAGAAAAGAAAACTTTGGTTTTGTCAGATTAAACTGTGGTACTGTCAGGATAAAACTATGGTATTGTCAGAATATAACTGTGCTATTGTCAGTTTAAAACTGTGGTATTTTCAGGTTAAGAATGTGGTATTGTCAGATTAAAACAGTGGTATTGTAAGGTTAAAACTTTGTTATTGTTAGTTTGAAACCGTGTGTTTTCAGGATAAAACTGTGGTTTTCGCATATTAAAACTTTTCTACTGTCAGAATAAATCTCTGGTATTGTTTGGTTAAAACTGTGGTATCGCCAAAAGAAAACTTTGGTATTGTCAGATTAAAACAATGCTATATTCAGGTCAGAACTGTTTTATTGTCACATTAAATCTATGCAACTGTCAGGTTAAATTTGTGGTATATTTCGGTGAAAAATGTGGTATTGTCATGTTGAAACTGTGCTACTGTCAGATTAAAACTATGGAATTGTCAAATTACATCTGTGCTATTGTTATATTAAAACTTTCATATTGCCAGAATAAATAAGTGGTATTTTCAGGTTAAAACTGTGCTAATGTCAGATTAAAGATGTGGTAATGTTTGGTTAAAACTGTGGTATTGCCAAAAGAAAACTGTGGTATTGTCAGTTTTAAACTGTGGTATTATCAGGTTAAAACTGTGCTTTTCTCAGATTAAAACTGTGCTATTGTCAGATTACAATTGTGCTATTGTTCGATTAAAACTCTGATATTGTCAGGTTTAAATTGAGGTATTATCAGAATATAACTGTGTATTATCAGATTAAAACTGTTTTTATTTTTAGGTTATGACTGTTTAATTGTTAGATGAAAACTATGGTATTGAAATATTAAAACCCTGCTATTGTTAGATTAAATGTGTGGTATTGTCAGGTTGAAATTGTTCTATTGTCAGGTTAAAACAGTGGAATTGACAGATTAAAACTGTGGTATTGTCAGAATAAAACTTGTTATTCTCAGATTAAAAATGTGGTATTTTCAGGTTAAAACTCTATTATTGTCATATTAAAACTGTGGTATTGTCATGTTAAAACTGTGCTATTGTCGGATTAAAAACTGTGGTATTGCCAGAATAAAACTGTGGTATTGTCACACTTAAACTCTGGTATTATCAGATTAAATTGTAGTGTTGTCTGGTTAAGAATGTTGTTTGCTCTGATAAAACTATGCTATTCTGAGAATAAAACTTTGGTATTGTCATATTAAAACTGTGGTATTGTCATATTAATAATTTCCTATTTTCAGGTAAAATCTGTGGTATAGTAAGTTTGAAATTGTTCTATTGTCAGGTTAAAACAGTGGTATTGCCAGAAAAAAATTTGGTATTGTCAGATTAAAACTGTGGTATTGTCAGGATAAAACTGTGTTATTGTCAGATTATAACTGTGGTATTGTCAGGTTAAAACTGTGTTATTGTCAGAATAATACTCTGGTATTGTCAGGTTAAAACTGTGCCATTGTCGTATTTAAACTGTTGTATTGTCAGATTGAAATATTTTCAGATTAAAACTGTGGTAATGTCAGATTAAAACTATACTATTGTCAGATTGAAAATGTGGTATTATCAGGTTAAAACTGTTCTATTGTCAGATTAAATCTGCGGTATTGTCATTTTAGAAAAAATTGTACTATTGTCAGGATAAAGCTGTGGTATTGTGAGAAGAAAACCGTGGTATTGTCAGGTTAAAACTACGGTATTGACAGATTACAAGAGGGTTTTTTCAGGTTAAAAGTTTCTTATTCCCAGGTTAAAACTGTGCTATTGTCATAATATAGCTGTGGTATTGTTAGTTAAAACTGTGGTATTGCCAGTTTAAAACTGTGGTATTGTCACGTTTAAATTGTGGTATTGTCAGAATATAACTGTGTTATTATCAGATTAAAACTGTGGTATCGCCAGAATAAAAATGTGCTATTGTCACATTAAAATTGTAGTACTATCAGGTTAAAACTGTGGTATTGTCAGAATAAAACTGTACTATTGTCAAATTAAAACTGTGGTATTGTCAGAATAAAACTGTGGTATTGTAAGATTTTATTTGTGGTATATTCATATTAAAACTGTGGTATTATCAGATTAAGACTGTTACATTCTCAGAATAAAACTGTAGTATTGTCTAGTTAGAACTGTGGTTTTGTCAGGTAAAACTATGCAATTGTTAGAATAAAACAGTGGTATTGTGAGGTCAAGACTCTGGTTTTGTCATGTTAAATCCTTCCTCTTCTCAGAATAAATCTGTGGTATTGTTTGCTTAAAACTGTAGCATTGTCAGAAGAAAATTTGTTATTGTCAGATTCAAATTGTGGTAATGTCAGGTTAAAACTGTGTTATTGTCAGATTAAAACTGTGGTTTTGTCAGGTAAAACTGTGGTTTTGTCAGGTAAAACTGTGCTATTGTGAGAATAAAACATTGGTATTGTCAGGTTAAGAATGTTGTATTGTCAGATTAAAACAGTGGTATTGTCAGGTTTAAACTGTGCTTTTCTCAGATTAAAACTGTGCTATTCTCATATTTAATCTGTGGAATTGTCAGATTAAAATTGTGCTATTGTCAGATTACAATTGTGCTATTGTTCGATTAAAACTGTGATATTGTCAGGTTTAAATTGTGGTAGTATCAGAATATAACTCTGTATTATCAGATTAAAACTGTTTTTATTTTCAGGTTATGACTGTTTAATTGTTAGAATGAAACTGTGGTATTCTCAGATTAAAACTATGGTATTGAAATATTAAAACTGTGCTATTGTCAGATGAAAAACTGTGGTATTGCCAGAATAAAACTGTGGTATTGTTATACTTAAACTCTGGTATTATCAGATTAAATTGTAGTGTTGTCTGGTTAAGAATGTTGTTTGCTCTGATAAAACTATGCTATTCTAAGAATAAAACTTTGGTATTGTCATATAAAAACTGTGGTATTCTCATATTAAAAATTTCCTATTTTCAGATAAAATCTGTGGTATTGTCAGTTTGAAATTGTTCTTTTGTCAGGTTAAAACAGTGGTATTGCCAGAAGAAAATTTGGTATTGTCAGATTAAAACTGTGGTATTGTCAGGATAAAACTGTGTTATTGTCAGAATAAAACTCTGGAATTGACAGGTTAAAACTGTGCCATTGTCGTATTTAAACTGTTGTATTGTCAGATTGAAATTGTGGTATAATCATATTAAAACTTTGGTATTGTCAGATTAAACCTGTGGTATTGTCATTTTAGAAAAAAATGTACTATTGTCAGGATAAAGCTGTGGTATTGTGTGGTTAGAATTGTTATATTGCCAAAAGAAAATTTCGAATTGTCAAATAAAAACTGTGGTATTTGCAGACTAAAACTGTGGTATTGTCAAGACAAAAGTGTGTTTTTGTCGTATTAAAACTATGGTATTGTCAGGTTAAAACTCCGCTATGGTCAGGTTTAAACTGTGCTATTGTTAGTTTAAATCTGGGGTATTGTCAGATTAAAATTGTGCTATTGTTAGATTAAAACTGTGGCATTGTCAGAATAAAACTGTGTTTTTGTAAGATAAAAACCTTTTGTATAGTCAGATTAAAACTGTGGTATTGTCATATTAAAACTGTGCTATTGTCAGATTAAATCTGTGGTATTTCCAGAATAAAACTGTGATATTTTCAGAGTTAAATTGTGGTATTGTCAGATCAAAACTGTGGTATTATCAGATTAAAACTGTTGTATTATCAGAATAAAACTGTAGTATTGTCTAGTTAGAACTGTGGTTTTGTCAGGTAAAAGTGTGCTATTGTGAGAATAAACCAGTGGCATTGTAAAGTTAAGAATGTTCTATTGTCAGATTAAAAGAGTGGTATTGTCAGGTTATAACTGTGTTATTGTGAGGTTGAAACTGTGTTTTTAAATGTTAAAACTGTGGTTTTGTCATGTTAAAACATTGCTATTGTCAGAATAAATCTGTGGTATTGTTTGGTTAAATCTGTGGTATTGCCAAAAGAAAACTTTGGTATTTTCAGATTAAAACTGTGGTATTGTCACGTTAAAACTGTGCTATTATCGGATTAAAAACTGTGGTATTGCCAGAATAAAACTGTGGTATTGTCAAACATAAACTCTGGTATTGTCAGATTAAATTGTAGTGTTGTCTGGTTAAGAATGTTGTTTGCTCTGATAAAACTATGCTCTTCTAAGAATAAAACTTTGGTATTGTCATATTAAAACTGTGGTATTGTCATATTAAAAATTTCCTATTTTCAGGTAAAATCTGTGGTATAGTCAGTTTGAAATTGTTCTATTGTCAGGTTAAAACAGTGGTATTGCCAGAAAAAAATTTGGTATTGTCAGATTAAAACTGTGGTATTGTCAGGATAAAACTGTGTTATTGTCAGATTATAACTGTGGTATTGTTAGGTTAAAACTGTGTTATTGTCAGAATAAAACTCTGGTATTGTCAGGTTAAAACTGTGCCATTGTCGTATTTAAACTGTTGTATTGTCAGATTAAAATTGTGGTATTTTCAGATTAAAACTGTGGTATTGTCAGGTTAAAATTGTTCTATTGTCTGATAAAAAAAACTGTGGTATAGTCATATTAAAACTTTGGTATTGTCAGATTAAATCTGTGGTATTGTCATTTTAGAAAAAAAATTGTACTATTGTCAGGATAAAGCTGTGGTATTGTGTGGTTAGAATTGTTATATTGCCAAAAGAAAATTTCGAATTGTCAGATAAAAACTGTGGTATTGTCAAGACAAAAGTGTGTTTTTGTCATATTAAAACTATGGTATTGTCAGGTTAAAACTCTGCTATTGTCAGGTTTGAACTGTGCTATTGTCAGTTTAAATTTGGGGTATTGTCAGATTAAAATTGTGCTATTGTTAGATTAAAACTGTGGCATTGTCAGAATAAAACTGTGTTTTTGTAAGATAAAAACTTTTTGTATAGTCAGATTAAAACTGTGGTATTGTCAGTTTTAAACTGTGGTATTATCAGGTTAAAACTGTGCTATTGTCAGGTTAAAACTGTGCTTTTCTCAGATTAAAACTGTGCTATTGTCAGATTACAATTGTGCTATTGTTCGATTAAAACTCTGATATTGTCAGGTTTAAATTGAGGTATTATCAGAATATAACTGTGTATTATGAGATTAAAACTGTTTTTATTTTCAGGTTATGACTGTTTAATTGTTAGATGAAAACTATGGTATTGAAATATTAAAACTGTGCTATTGTTAGATTAAATGTGTGGTATTGTCAGGTTGAAATTGTTCTATTGTCAGGTTAAAACAGTGGAATTGAAAGATTAAAACTGTGGTATTGTCAGAATAAAACTTGTTATTCTCAGATTAAAAATGTGGTATTGTCAGGTTAAAACTCTATTATTGTCATATTAAAACTGTGGTATTGTCATGTTAAAACTGTGCTATTGTCAGATGAAAAACTGTGGTATTGCCAGAATAAAACTGTGGTATTGTCATACTTAAACTCTGGTATTATCAGATTAAATTGTAGTGTTGT
Source organism: Tachypleus tridentatus (assembly GCF_004210375.1). Classification (NCBI taxonomy): domain Eukaryota; kingdom Metazoa; phylum Arthropoda; class Merostomata; order Xiphosura; family Limulidae; genus Tachypleus; species Tachypleus tridentatus. Next base: position 261,708,981 of record NC_134837.1, on the reverse strand, counting down.
CTGGTTAAGAATGTTGTTTGCTCTGATAAAACTATGCTATTCTAAGAATAAAACTTTGGTATTGTCATATTAAAACTGTGGTATTGTCATATTAATAATTTCCTATTTTCAGGTAAAATCTGTGGTATAGTAAGTTTGAAATTGTTCTATTGTCAGGTTAAAACAGTGGTATTGCCAGAAAAAAATTTGGTATTGTCAGATTAAAACTGTGGTATTGTCAGGATAAAACTGTGTTATTGTCAGATTATAACTGTGGTATTGTCAGGTTAAAACTGTGTTATTGTCAGAATAAAACTCTGGAATTGTCAGGTTAAAACTGTGCCATTGTCGTATTTAAACTGTTGTATTGTCAGATTGAAATTGTGGTATTTTCAAATTAAAACTGTGGTATTGTCAGGTTAAAATTGTTCTATTGTCTGATAAAAACTGTGGTATAGTCATATTAAAACTTTGGTATTGTCAGATTAAATCTGTGGTATTGTCATTTTAGAAAAAATTGTACTATTGTCAGGATAAAGCTGTGGTATTGTGTGGTTAGAATTGTTATATTGCCAAAAGAAAATTTCGAATTGTCAGATAAAAACTGTGGTATTGTCAAGACAAAAGTGTGTTTTTGTCATATTAAAACTATGGTATTGTCAGGTTAAAACTCTGCTATGGTCAGGTTTGAACTGTGCTATTGTCAGTTTAAATTTGGGGTATTGTCAGATTAAAATTGTGCTATTGTTAGATTAAAACTGTGGCATTGTCAGAATAAAACTGTGTTTTTGTAAGATAAAAACTTTTTGTATAGTCAGATTAAAACTGTGGTATTGTCATATTAAAACTGTGCTATTGTCAGATTAAATCTGTGGTATTGTCATTTTGAAATTGTTATATTATCAGGTTAAAACAGTGATATTGCCACAATTAAACTGTGTTATTGTCAGATTAAAACTGTGGTATTGTCAGATCAAAACTGTTGTATTCTCAGAATAAAACTGTAGTATTGTCTAGTTAGAACTGTGGTTTTGTCAGGTAAAAGTGTTCTATTGTGAGAATAAACCAGTGGTATTGTAAGGTTAAGAATGTTCTATTGTCAGATTAAAAGAGTGGTATTGTCAGGTTATAACTGTGTTATTGTGAGGTTGAAACTGTGTTTTTAAATGTTAAAACTGTGGTTTTGTCATGGTAAAACATTGCTATTGTCGGAATAAATCTGTGGTATTGTTCGGTTAAATCTGTGGTATTGCCAAAAGAAAACTTTGGTATTGTCAGATTAAAACTGTGGTATTGTCAAGTTAAAACTGTGCTGTTCTCACGTTAAAACTGTGCAATATTCAGGTCAAAACTGTTTTATTGTCACATTAAATCTGTGCAATTGTCAGGATAAATTTGTGGTATTGCAATGTTAAAACTGTACTATTGTCAGATTAAAATTATGCTATTGTCAAATTACATCTGTGCTATTGTTATAACAAAACTTTCGTATTGCCAGAATAATCCTATGGTATTGTCAGGTTAAGACTGTGGTTTTGTCAAATTAAAACTGTGCTATTTTCAGAATATAGCTGTGGTATTGTTGGGTTAAAACTGTGGTATTGTCAGATTAAAACAGCGGTATTGTCAGGGTAAAACTGTGCTATTGTCAGATTAAAATTGTGCTATTGTTAGATGAAAACTGTTGTATTGTCAGGTTTAAATTGTGGTATATTCAGATTAAAACTGTGGTATTATCATATTAAAACTGTTACATTCTCAGAATAAAAATGTAGTATTGTCTAGTTAGAAATGTGGTTTTGTCAGGTAAAACTGTGCTATTGTGAGAATAAAAGAGTCGTATTGTCAGGTTAAGACTGTGGTATTGTCATGTTAAAACCTTGCTATTGTCAGAATAAATATGTGGTATTGTTTGGTTAACACTTTAGTATTGCCAAAAGAAAACTGTGGTATTGTCAGATTAAAACTGTAGTATTGTTAGGATAAAACTTCGTTTTTGTCTTATTAAAACTGTGGTTTTGTCAGGGTAAAACTGTGCTATTGTCAGATTAAAATTGTGCTATTGTTAGAATAAAACTGTGGTATTGTCAGGTTTCATCTGTGGTATTGTAAGATTGAAATTGTGCTATAGTCACATTAAAACTGTGGTATTGTCAGATTAAAACTGTGGTATTTTCAGGTTAAAACTGTGCTATTGTCAGGATAAAACTATGGTATTGTCAAATTATATCTGTCCTATTGTTATATTAAAACTTACGTATTGCCAGAATAAATCTGTGGTATTGTCAGGTTAAAACTGTGCTATTGTCAGATTAAAGCTGTGGTATTGTCAGATTAAAACTGTGGTATTGTCAGATTAAAACTGTAGTATTGTCAGGATAAAACTTCGTTTTTGTCATATTAAAACTGTGGTATTGTCAGGGTAAAAGTGTGCTTTGTCAGATGAAAATGGTGCTATTGTTAGAATAAAACTGTGCAATTGTCAGATTAAAACTTGTAGTATTGGCATGTTAAAACTGTGGTATTGTCAGAATATAACTCTACTATTGTCAGATTAAAACATTGGTATTTTCAATTTAAGACTGTGGTACTGTCAGAATAAAATTGTGCTATTGTCAGAATAAAACTGTGGTATTGTCATATTAAAACAGTGGTATTGTCATATAAAAACTGTGCTATTTTCATATTAAATATATGGTATAGGTTGAAATTGTTCTATTGTCAGGTTAAAACAGTGGTATTGCCAGAAGAAAATTGTAGTATTGTCAGATTAAAACTGTGGTATTGTCAGGATAAAACTTTGTTATTGTCATGTTAAAACTGTGGTATTGTAAGGTTAAAATTTTGTTATTGACAGATTAAAACTGTGGTATTGTCATGTTAATACTGTACTATTGTCTTATAAAAATGTTTTCTTGTCAGATTGAAATTGTGGTATTGTCAGATTAAAACTGTGGTATTGTCAGGATAAAACTTGTTATTGTCAGATTAAAAAGGTGGTATTGTCATGTTAAAACTGTGCTATTGTCAGAATAAAGCTGTGGTATTGTTGGTTAAAACTGTGGTATTGCAAGATTAAAACGGTGGTATCGCCAGAATTAAAATGTCCTATTGTCATTTTAAAGCTGTTGTGTTTTCAGGTGAAGAATGTGGTATTGTCAGAATCAAACTGTGCTATTGTCAGAATAAAACAGTGGTGTTGTCACGTTAAAACTTTGTTATTGTTAGTTTGAAACTGAGTTTTTTCAGGTTAAAATTGTGGTTTTCTGATGTTAAAACCTGCTGTCAGAATAAATATGTGGTATTGTTTCGTTAAAACTGTGGTATTGCCAAAAGAAAACTTTGGTATTGTGAGATGAAAACTGTGCTATATTCAGGTCAGAACTATTTTATTGTCACATTAAATCTGTGCAATTGTGAGGTTAAATTTGTGATATTGTTCGGTTAAAAATGTTCTATTGTCGAATTAAAACTATGGAATTGTCAAATTACATATGTGCTTTTGTAATATTAAAACTTTCATATTGCCAGAATAAATATGTGGTTTTGTCAGGTTAAGACTGTGGTTTTGTCAGTTTAAAACTGTACTATTGTCAGATTGAAACTGTGGTATTGTCAGGTGAAAACTGTTCTATTGTCTGATTGAAATTGTGGTATTGTCAGATTAAAACTGTCGTAATGACAGGTTAAAACTGTGATATTGTCAGAGTAAAACTGTGGTATTGTGAAGTTCAATTTATTGTATTGTCAGTTTAAATCGGTGGTATTGTCAGGTTAAAACTGAGGTATTGTCAAATTAAAACTGTGGTATTCTCAGAATAAAACTGTAGTGTTGTCATGCTATAACTTTTGTTTTGCCAGGTTAAAACTGTGCAATTGTAAGAATAAAACTGTGGTATTGTGAGGTTAAGACTGTGGTATTGTCAGATTAAAACTTTGGTATGGTCAAAATTAAAGTGTGGTATTGTCAGTTTAAAACTGTGGTATTTTCAGGTTCAGAATATGGTATTGTCAGATTAAAACTGTTGTATAATCAGAATAAAACTGTGCTATTGTCAGAATAAAACTGAGTTATTGTCAGATTAAAACTGTGGTATTATCAGGTTAAAACTGTGTTATTGTCATATAAAAACTGTGGTATTTCCAGAATAAAGCTGTTGTATTGTTTGGTTAAAACTGTTGTATTGCCAAAAGAAAACATTGGTATTGTCAGATTAAAACAGTGCTATTTTCAGGTTAAAACTGTACTATTGAGAGTTTATAACTGTGGCATTGTCAGAATAAAACTGTGATATTGTGAGATTAAAACTGTAGTATTGTCAGGTTAAAACTGTGCTATTGTGAGATTAAAACTGTAGTATTGTCAGGTTAAAACTGTGGTATTGTCAGGTGAAACTGTGCTATTGTGAGAATAAAACAGTGGTATTGTCAGGTTAAGACTGTTGCTTTGTCATGTTAAAACCTTGCTATTGTCATAATGAATCTGTGGTGTTGTTTGATTTAAACTGTAGTATCGCCAGAAGAAAATTTGGTATTGTCAGATTAAAATTGTGGTATTGTCAAGTTAAAACTGTGCCATTGTCGTATTAAAACTGTTGTATTGTCAGATTGAAATTTTGGTATTGTCAGATTGAAACTGTGGTATTGTCAGGTGAAAACTGTTCTACTGTAAGATTGAAATTGTGGTATTGTCAGATTAAAAATGTCATAATGTCAGGTTAAAACTGTGATATTGTCAAATTATAACTGTGGGATTGTCAGATTAAAACGTAGTTATTGTCAAATTAAAACTGTGGTATTCTCAGAATAAAACTGTAGTGTTGTCATGTTATAACTGTTGTTTTGTCAGGTTAAAACTGTGCAATTGTAAGAATAAAACTGTGTTACTCTCAGGTTAAGACTGTGGTATTGTCAGATTAAAACTTTGGTATTGTCAAAATTAAACTGTGGTATTGTCATAATATAACTGTGCTATTATTAGATTAAAACTGTGGTACCGCCAAAATAAAACTGTGCTATTGTCAGATAAAAACTGTAGTATTGTCAGGTTAAAACTGTAGTATTGTCAGAATAAAACTGTGCTATTGTCAGTTTAAAACTGTTGTATTTTAAGGTTCAGAATGTGGTATTGTCAGAATAAAACTGTGGTATTGTCAGTTTAAAAGTGTGGTATTGTCAGTTTAAAACTGTGGTATTTTCTGGTTAAGAATGTGGTATTGTCAGAATGAAACTGTGCTATTGTCAGATTAAAACTGTGGTATAATCACAATAAAACAGTGCTATTGTCAGAATAAAACTGAGGTATTGTCAAATTAAAACTGTGGTATTATCAGGTTAAAACTTTGTTATTGTCATATGAAAACTGTGGTATTTCCAGAATAAATCTGGGGTATTGTCAGGGTAAGACAGTGTTTCTGTCATCTTATAACTCTGGTATTTTCAAAATAAAGCTGTTGTATTGTTTGGTTAAAACTGTGCTATTTTCAGGTTAAAGCTGTGCTATTGTGAGTTTAAAACTGTGGTATTGTGAGATTAAAATTTTGCTATTGTTACATTAAAACTTTGGCATTGTCAGAATAAAACTGTATTTTTGTCTGATAAAAATTGTGGTATTGTCATTTTAGGATAAAATTGTACTATTGTCACAATAAAGCTGTGTTATTGTTTGGTTAAAACTGTGGTATTGTCAGATTAAAACTGTTGTGCTATTGTCAGATTAAAATTGTGCTATTGTTAGATTAAAACTGTGGTATTGTCAGGCTTAATCTGTGGTATTGTCAGAATAAAACTGTGCTATTGTCAGAATAAAATTGTGGTATTGTCAGATTAAAACTGTGGTATTGTCAGAAAAAAACTGTGGTATTGTGAGATTTAAATTGTGGTATATTCAGATTAAAACTGTGGTATTATCAGATTAAAACTCTTACATTCTCAGAATAAAACTGTAGTATTGTCTAGTTAGAACTGTGGTTTTGTCAGTTAAAACTGTGCTATTGTGAGAATAAAACAGTGGTATTGTCAGGTTAAGACTGTTGTTTTCTCATGTTAAAACCTTGCTATTGTCATAATAAATCTGTGGTATTGTTTGATTAAAACTGTAGTATTGCCAGAAGAAAATTTTGTATTGTCAGATTAAAATTGCGGTAATGTCAGGTAAAAACTGCACTATTGTCAGATTGAAACTGTGGTATTGTCAGGTTAAAACTAGGCTCTTGTCGGATTATACCTGTGGTATTCTCAGAATAAAACTGTAGTGTTGTCCTGTTATAACTGTTGTTTTGTCAGGTAAAAACTGTGCAATTGTAAGAATAAAACTGTGGTATTGTCAGATTAAAACTTTGGTATTGTCAAAATTAAACTGTGATATTGTCATAATATAACTGTGCTATTATTATATTAAAACTGTGGTACCGCCAGAATAAAACTGTGCTATTGTCAGGTAAAAACTGTAGTATTGTCAGGTTAGAACTGTAGTATTGTCAGAATAAAACTGTGGTATTTTCAGGTTCAAAAAGTGGTATTGTCAGAATAAAACTGTGCTATTGTCAGATTATAACTATGGTATTGTCGGAAAAAATTTGCTATTGTTAGAATTATACTGCGGTATTGTCAGATTAAAACTTTGCTATTGTCAGATTAAATCTGTGGTATTGTCAGGTAGAAATTGGGCTATATTCAGATTAAAACTGTGGTACTTTTGGTTAAGAATGTGGCATTGTCATATTAAAATTGTGCTATTGTCAGGTTAAATCTGTGGTATTGTAATTTTGAAATTGTTATATTGTCAGGTTAAAACAGTGATATTGCCAGAAGAAAATTGTGGTATCGTCAGGTTAAAATTGTGTTATTGTCAGATTAAAACTGTGGTATACTCATGTTAAAACTGAGCTATTGTCTTATAAAAACTGTTTTTAGGTCAGATTGAAATTGTGGTATTGTCAGGTTAAAACAGAGGTATTGCCAGAAGAAAATTGTGGTATTGACAGATTAAAGCTATGGTATTGTCAGAATGAAACTGTGCTATTGTCAGAATAAAACTGTGGTATAATAAGAATAAAACTGCGCTATTGTTAGATTAAAACTGTGGCATTGTCAGAATGTAGTTGTTCTATTATCAGATTAAAACTGCGGTATTTTCATGTTAAGACTGTGGTATTGTCATAATGAAACTGTGTTTTGTAAGATAAAAATTGTGGTATGGTCAGATTAAAACTGAGCTATTGACTTATGAAAACTGTTTTTCTGTCAGATTGAAATTGTGGTATTGTGAGGTTAAAACAGAGGTATTGCCAGAAGAAAATTGTAGTATTGACAGATTAAAGCTATGGTATTGTCAGAATAAAACTGTACTATTGTCAGATTTAAATTGTTGTATTGTCAGATTAAAACTGTGGTATTGTCAAGTTAAAACAATGCTGTTGTCATGTTAAAACTGTGCAATATTCAGGTCAAAACTTTTCTATTGTCACATTAAATCTGTGCAATTGTCAGGTTAAATTTGTGGTATTGTCATGTTAAAACTGTGCTATTATCAGATTAAAATTATGATATTGTCAAATTACATCTGTGCTATTGTTATATTAAAACTTTCGTATTGCCACAATAAATCTTTGGAATTGTCAGGTTAAGACTGATTTTGTCAGGTTAAAACTGTGCTATTGTCAGAATAAAGTTGTGGTATTGTTTAGTTAAAACTGTGGTATTGTCAGATTAAAACTGTGGTATTGTCAGGATAAAACTTCTTTATTGTCATATTAAAACAGTGGTATTGTCAGGGTAAAACTGAGCTATTGTCAGATTAAAATGGTGCTATTGTTAGATTAAAACTGAGGTATTGTCAGGTTTAATCTGTGGTATTGTCAGAATATAAATATGCAATTGTCATATTAAAACTGTAGTATTGTCAGGTTAAAACTATAATATTGTCAGAATATAACTCTACTATTGTCAGATTAAACATTGGTATTGTCTGGTTAAGACTGTGGTATATAAAGAATGAAACTGCGCTATTGTCAGATTAAAACTGCGGTACTGTAAGAATAAAACTGTGTTATTGTCAGAATTAAACTGTGGTATTGTCATATTAAACTGTGGTATTGACAGGATGAAATTGTTCTATTGTCAGATTAAAACTGTGATATATTGATGTTAAAACTGAGCTATTGTCTTATAAAAACTGTTTTTCTGTCAGATTGAAATTGTGGTATTGTTAGGTTAAAACAGAAGTATTGCCAGAAGAAAACGGTGCTATTGTCAGATTAAATCTATGGTATTGTCAGGTTTAAACTGTGGTATTGTCAGAATTTTACTATGATATTATCAGATTAAAATGTTTTTATTGTCAGGTTATGACTGTAAAATTGTTAGAATGAAACAGTGGTATTGTTAGAATAGATGTGTGGTATTGTCAGGTTGAAATTGTTCTATTGTCAGGTTAAAACAGTGGTATTGCCAGAAGAAAACTGTGGCATTGTCAGATTAAAACATTGGTATTGTCAGGATAAAACTTGTTATTCTCAGATAAAAAATGTGATATTCTCAGGTTAAAAATGTGTTTCTGTCATAATAAAACTGTGGTATTGTCGGATTAAAACTGTGGTATTGCCAGAATTAAACTGTGGTATTGTCGTATTTAAACTGTTGTATTGTCAGATTAAAACTGTAGTGTCGTTTGTTTAGAACTGTGGTTTTGTCTGGTAAAACTATGCTATTGTGAGAATAAAACTGTGGTTTTGTCATATTAAAACTGTGGTATTGTCATATTAAACTTTGCTATTGTGAGATTAAATTTGTGGTATTGTCAGGTTGAAATTGTTCTATTGTCAGGTTAAAACAGTGGTATTGCCAGAAGAAAATTGTATTATTGTCACATTAAAACTGTGGTATTGTCAGGATAAAACTGTGTTATTGTCAGATTAAAACTGTGGTATTGTCAGGTTAAAACTGTGCTATTGTCAGATTAAAACTATGGTATTGTCTGGTTAAAACTGTTCTATTGTCAGATTGAAATAATGGTATTGTCAGATTAAAACTGTCGTAATGTCAGGTTAAGACTGTGCTATTGTCAGGTTAAAACTGTGGTATTGTCATATTTAAACTGTGGTATTGTCTGATCAAAACTGTGGTATTGTCAGATTAAAACAGTGGTATTGTCATGTTAAAACTGTGTTATTGTTAGGTTGAAACTGTGGTTTTTTCAGGTTAAAACTTTGATATTGTAAAGTTAAAACTGTGCTATTGTCAGAATAAAGCTGTGGTATTGTCAGGTTTAAAATGTGGTATTGTGAGATTAAAACTGAAGTATTGTCAGGTTATAACTGTGGTATTGTCAGAATAAAATTGTGCTGTTGTCAGATTAAAACTATGGTATTGTGATATTAAAACTGTGCTTTTGTCAGATAAAATCTGTGATATTGTCAGGTTGAAATTGTTCTATTGTCAGGTTAAAACAGTGATATTGCCAGAAGAAAACTGTGGTATTGTGATATTAAAACTGTGTTATTGTCAGAATAATACTGTGGTATTTTCAGTTTAAAACTGTGGTATTCCTTTAATAAAACTATGCTAATGTAAAATTAAAACTGTTCTGTTGTCATGTGGAAACTCTGGTATTGACAGAATAAAACTTTGCAATGGTCAGGTTAAAACTGTGGTATTGTCAGGATAAAAAATGTTGTATTGTCAAAATAAAACTTGGCTATTTTCAAGATAAAATTGTGCTTTTGCCATATTAAAACTGCGGTATTGTGAAGTTAAAACTGTGGAATTGTCCGGTTAAAACTGTGCTATTGTCAGATTAAAATTGTGGTATTGTCATGTTAAAACTTTGTTATTGCTAGGTTGAAACTGTGGTTTTTCAGGTTAAAATTTTGTTATTGTAAAGTTAAAACTGTGCTATTGCCGGATTAAAACTGTGCTATTTCCTGATAAAATCTGTGATATTGTCAAGTTGAAATTGTTCTATTGTCAGGTTAAAACAGTTGTATTGCCAGAAGAAAACTGTGGTATTGTCATATTAAAACTGTGGTATTGGCAGGATAAAACTGAGCTATTGTGAGATTAAAACTGTGGTACTTTCAGAATAAAACTTTGCTATTGTCAGAATAAACCTGTTCTATTGTCAAATTCAAATTGTGGTTTTGTGATATTAAAACTGTGTTATTGTCAGAATAAAACTGTGGTATTGTCGTATTTAAACTGTTGTATTGTCAGATTAAAACTGTAGTGTCGTTTGTTTAGAACTGTGGTTTTGTCTGGTAAAACTATGCTATTGTGCAAAATAAAACTGTGGTTTTGTCATATTAAAACTGTGGTATTGTCATATTAAACTTTGCTATTGTGAGATTAAATTTGTGGTATTGTCAGGTTGAAATTGTTCTATTGTCAGGTTAAAACAGTGGTATTGCCAGAAGAAAATTGTATTATTGTCACATTAAAACTGTGGTATTGTCAGGATAAAACTGTGTTATTGTCAGATTAAAACTGTGGTATTGTCAGGTTAAAACTGTGCTATTGTCAGATTAAAACTATGGTATTGTCTGGTTAAAACTGTTCTATTGTCAGATTGAAATAATGGTATTGTCAGATTAAAACTGTCGTAATGTCAGGTTAAGACTGTGCTATTGTCAGGTTAAAACTGTGGTATTGTCATATTTAAACTGTGGTATTGTCTGATCAAAACTGTGGTATTGTCAGATTAAAACAGTGGTATTGTCATGTTAAAACTGTGTTATTGTTAGGTTGAAACTGTGGTTTTTTCAGGTTAAAACTTTGATATTGTAAAGTTAAAACTGTGCTATTGTCAGAATAAAGCTGTGGTATTGTCAGGTTTAAAATGTGGTATTGTGAGATTAAAACTGAAGTATTGTCAGGTTATAACTGTGGTATTGTCAGAATAAAATTGTGCTGTTGTCAGATTAAAACTATGGTATTGTGATATTAAAACTGTGCTTTTGTCAGATAAAATCTGTGATATTGTCAGGTTGAAATTGTTCTATTGTCAGGTTAAAACAGTGATATTGCCAGAAGAAAACTGTGGTATTGTGATATTAAAACTGTGTTATTGTCAGAATAATACTGTGGTATTTTCAGTTTAAAACTGTGGTATTCCTTTAATAAAACTATGCTAATGTAAAATTAAAACTGTTCTGTTGTCATGTGGAAACTCTGGTATTGTCAGAATAAAACTTTGCAATGGTCAGGTTAAAACTGTGGTATTGTCAGGATAAAAATGTTGTATTGTCAAAATAAAACTTGGCAATTTTCAAGATAAAATTGTTGCTTTTGCCATATTAAAACTGCGGTATTGTGAAGTTAAAACTGTGGAATTGTCCGGTTAAAACTGTGCTATTGTCAGATTAAAATTGTGGTATTGTCATGTTAAAACTTTGTTATTGCTAGGTTGAAACTGTGGTTTTTCAGGTTAAAATTTTGTTATTGTAAAGTTAAAACTGTGCTATTGCCGGATTAAAACTGTGCTATTTCCTGATAAAATCTGTGATATTGTCAAGTTGAAATTGTTCTATTGTCAGGTTAAAACAGTGGTATTGCCAGAAGAAAACTGTGGTATTGTCATATTAAAACTGTGGTATTGGCAGGATAAAACTGAGCTATTGTGAGATTAAAACTGTGGTATTTCAGAATAAAACTTTGCTATTGTCAGAATAAACCTGTTCTATTGTCAAATTCAAATTGTGGTTTTGTGATATTAAAACTGTGTTATTGTCAGAATAAAACTGTGGTATTGTCGTATTTAAACTGTTGTATTGTCAGATTAAAACTGTAGTGTCGTTTGTTTAGAACTGTGGTTTTGTCTGGTAAAACTATGCTATTGTGCAAATAAAACTGTGGTTTTGTCATATTAAAACTGTGGTATTGTCATATTAAACTTTGCTATTGTGAGATTAAATTTGTGGTATTGTCAGGTTGAAATTGTTCTATTGTCAGGTTAAAACAGTGGTATTGCCAGAAGAAAATTGTATTATTGTCACATTAAAACTGTGGTATTGTCAGGATAAAACTGTGTTATTGTCAGATTAAAACTGTGGTATTGTCAGGTTAAAACTGTGCTATTGTCAGATTAAAACTATGGTATTGTCTGGTTAAAACTGTTCTATTGTCAGATTGAAATAATGGTATTGTCAGATTAAAACTGTCGTAATGTCAGGTTAAGACTGTGCTATTGTCAGGTTAAAACTGTGGTATTGTCATATTTAAACTGTGGTATTGTCTGATCAAAACTGTGGTATTGTCAGATTAAAACAGTGGTATTGTCATGTTAAAACTGTGTTATTGTTAGGTTGAAACTGTGGTTTTTTCAGGTTAAAACTTTGATATTGTCAGGTTAAAACTCTGCCAAATTCAGGTCAGAACTGTTCTATTGTCACATTAAATCTATGCAATTATCAGGTTAAATTTGTGGTGTTGTTAGGTTAAAAATGTAGTATTGTCATGTTAAAACTGTGCTAATGTTATATTAAAACTTTCGTGTTGCCAGAATAAATCTGTGGTATTGTCAGGTTAAGACTATGGTTTTCTCAGGTTAAAACTGTGGTTTTTCCAAAAAAAAACTGTGGTATTGTCAGATTAAAACTGTGGTATTGTCAGGATAAAACTTCGTTATTGTCATATTAAAACTGTGGTATTGTCAGGATAAATCTGTGCTATTGTCAGATTAAAATTGTGCTATTGTTAGAACAAATCTGTGGTATTGTCAGGTTTAATCTGTGGTATTGTCAGAATATAAATGTGATATCATAACATTAAAATTGTGGTATCGCCAGAATAAAACTTTGCAATTGTCAGATTAAAACTGTAGTATTGTCAGGTTAAAATTGTGGTATTGTCAGAATATAACTCTACTATTGTCAGATTAAAACTTTGGTATTTTCAGGTTAAGACTGTGGTATTGTCAGAATCAAACTGTGCTATTGTCAGAATCAAACTGTGCTATTGTCAGAATCAAACTGTGCTATTGTCAGAATAAACCTGTTCTATTGTCAAATTAAAATTGTGGTATTGTGATATTAAAACTGTGGTATTGTCACAATAAAACTGTGCAATTGTCAGGATAAAACTGTGGTATTGTGAGGATAAAACTGTGGTATTGTGAGGATAAAACTGTGGCATCATGAGATTAAAAATGTGGTATTGTCAAAATAAAACTTGGCTATTTTCAAGTTAAAATTGTGCTTTTGCCATATTAAAACTGCGGTATTGTGAGGTTAAAACTGTGGAATTGTCCGGTTAAAACTGTGCTATTTTCAGATTAAAATTGTGGTATTGTCAGATTACAGCTCTAGTAATGTCATGTTAAAACTGTGCTATTGTTAGAATAAATTTGTGGTATTCTTTTGTTAAATCTGTGGTATTGCCAAAAGAACACTGTGTTATTGTCATATTAAAATTGTGGTATTATCAGGTTAAGACTGTGCTATTGTCAGGTTAAAACTGTGCTATTGTCATATTAAAACTATTGTATTGTAAGGTTTAAAGTGTGGTATTGTCAGATTAAAACTGTGGTATTGTCAGATTAAAACTGTGGTATTGTCATATTAAAACTGTGCTATTGTTAGAATAAATGTGTGGTATTGTCAAGTTGAAATTGTTCTATTGTCAGGTTAAAACAGTGGTATTGTCAGAAGAAAACTGTGGCATTGTCAGATTAAAACATTGGTATTGTCAGGATAAAAGTTGTTATTCCCAGATTAAAACTGTGGTATTGTTGGATTAAAACTGTGGTATTGCCAGAATTAAACTGTGGTATTGTCAGCTTTAAACTGTGCTATTGTCAGCTTAAAACTATGGTATTGTCAAATTACATTTGTGCTATTGTTATATTAAAACTTTCGTGATGCCAGAATAAATCTGTGGTATTCTCAGGTTAAGACTGTGGTTTTCTCAGGTTAAAACTGTGCTATTGTCAGAATAAAGCTGTGGTCTTGTTTGGTTAAAACTGTGGTTTCTCCAAAAGAAAACTGTGGTATGGTCAGATTAAAACTGTGGTATTGTCAGGATAAAACTTCGTTATTGTCATATTAAAACTGTGGTATTGTCAGATTAAATCTGTGCTATTGTCAGATTAAAATTGTGCTATTGTTAGAATAAAAATGTGGTATTTTCAGGTTTAATCTGTGGTATTGTCAGAATATAAATGTGCTATCATAAGATTAAAATTGTGGTATCGCCAGAATAAAACTATGCAATTATCAGATTAAAACTGTAGTATTGTCAGGTTAAAACTGTGGTATTGTCAGAATATAACTCTACTATTGTCAGATAAAAACTTTGGTATTTTCAGGTTAAGACTGTGGTATTGTCAGAATGAAACTGTGCCATTGTCAGATTAAAACTGTAATACTTTCAGAATAAAACTGTGCTATTGTCAGAATAAACGTGTTCTATTGTAAAATTAAAATTGTGGTATTGTGATATTAAAACTGTGTTATTTTCAGAATAAAACTGTGGTACTTTAAGTTTAAAACTGTGGTATTCTTTTAATAAAACTGTGCTAATGTAAAATTAAAACTGTGCTGTTGTCATGTGGAAACTATTGTATTATCGGAATAAAACTGTATAATTGTCAGGTTAAAACTGCAGTATTGTGAGGGTAAAATTGTGGCATCGTGAGATTAAAAATGTGGTATTCTCAAAAAAAAAACTTGGCTATTTTCAAGTTAAAATTGTGCTTTTGCCATATTAAAACTGTCGTATTGTGAAGTTAAAACTGTGGAATTGTCCGGTTAAAACTGTGCTATTGTCAGATTAAAATTGTGGTATTGTCAGATTAAAGCTCTAGTAATGTCAGGTTAAAACTGTGCTATTGTCAGAAAAAATTTGTGGTATTGTTTTGTTAAATCTGTGGTATTGCCAAAAGAACACTGTGGTATTGTCAGATTAAAACTGTGGTAATATCAGGACAAAACTGTGTTATTGTCATATTAAAACTGTGGTATTATCAGGTTAAGACTGTGGTATTGTCAGAATATAACTGTGCTATTATCAGATTAAAATGTTTTTATTTTCAGGTTATGACTGTGGAATTGTTAGAATGAAACAGTGGTATTGTTAGAATAAATGTGTGGTATTGTCAGGTTGAAATTGTTCTATTGTCAGGTTAAAACAGTGGTATTGCCACAAGAAAACTGTGGCATTGTCAGATTAAAATATTGGTATTGTCAATATATAACTGTAATGTTGTTTGTTTAGAACTGTAGTTTTTTCTGGTATAACTATGCTATTGTGAGAATAAAACTGTGGTATTGTCAGATTAAAACTGTGGTATTGTCAGATTAAAACTGTGCCGTTGTGAGCTTGAATCTGTGGTATTGTCAGGTTAAAACTGTGCTATTGTCAGATTGAAATAATGGTATTGCCAGAATAAAACTTTCTTAATGTCAGGTTAAAACTGTGCTATTGTCAGATTACAATTGTGCTATTGTTCGATTAAAACTGTAGTATTGTCATATTTAAACTGTGGTATTGTCAGATTAAAACTGTGCTATTGTCAGATTAAAACTGTGGTATTGTCGGAGTAAAACTGTGCTATTGTTAGAATAATACTGTGGTATTGTCATATTAAAACTGTGCTATTTTCTGATAAAATCTGTGATATTGTCAGGTTGAAATTGTTCTATTGTCAGTTTAAAACAGCGGTATTGCCAGAAGAAAACTGTGGTATTGGCAGGATAAAACTGTGCTATTGTGAGATTAAAACTGTGGTACTTTCAGAATAAAACTTTGCTGTTGTCAGAATAAACCTGTTCTATTGTCAAATTGAAATTGTTGTTTTGTGATATTAAAACTGTGTTGTTGTCAGAGTAAAACATTGGTATTTTCAGTTTAAAACTGTGGTATTCTTTTAATAAAACTGTGCTAATATAAAATTAAAACTTATCTGTTGTTATGTGGAAACTCTGGTATTGTCAGAATAAAACTGTGCAATTGTCAGGTTAAAACTGTGGTATTGTGGGGATAAAACATTGGCATCGTGAAATTAAAAATGTGGTATTGTGAAAATAAAACTTGGCTATTTTCAAGTTAAAATTGTGCTTTTGCAATATTAAAACAGCGGTATTGTGAGGTAAAAACTGTGGAATGTCCGCTTTAAACTGTGCTATTGTCAGAATAAATTTGTGTTATTGTTTTGTTAAATCTGTGGTATTGTCAAAAGAACACTGTGGTATTGTCAAATTAAAACTGTGGTAATATCAGGACCAAACTGTGTTATTGTCGTATTAAAACTGTGGTATTATCAGGTTAAGCCTGTGCTATTGTCAGGTTAAAACTGTGCTATTGTCAGATTAAAACTATGGTATTGTCAGGTTTAAACTGTGGTATTGTCAGAATATGACTGTGGTATTGTCATATCAAAACTGTGCTATTGTTAGAATAAATGTGTGGTATTGTCAGGTTGAAAGTGTTCTATTGTCAGGTTAAAACAGTGGTATTGCCAGAAGAAAACTGTGGCATTGTCAGATTAAAACATTGGTTTTGTCAGGATAAAACTATGCTATTGTGAGAATAATACTGTGGTTTTGTCATATTAAAACTGTGGTATTGTAAGGGTAAATCTGTGCCATTGTCAGATTAAAATTGTGCTATTGTTCGATTAAAACTGCGGTATTGTCAGATTAAAACAGTGGTATTATCATGTTATAACTGTGCTATTGTTAGGTTGAAACTGTGGTTTTTTCAGCTTAAAACTTTGTTATTGTAAAGTTAAAACTTTGCTATTGTCGAAATAAAGCTGTGGTATTGTTGGTTAAAACTGTGGTATTGCCAGATTAAAACTGTGTTATTGTCAGATTTAAACTGTGGTATTGTCAGAATATAACTGTGGTATTGTCATATTAAAACTTTGCTATTTTGAGATTAATTCTGTGGTATTGTCATATTTAAACTGTGGTATTGTCTGATTAAAACTGTGGTATTGTCAGAAGAAAATTCTAGTATTGTCACATTAAAACTGTGGTATTGTCAGGATAAAACTGTGTTGTTGTAAGATTAAAACTGTGGTAATGTAAGGTTAAAACTGTGTAACTGTAAGGTTAAAACTGTGCTATTGTCGTATTAAAACTGTTGTATTGTCAGATTGAAATTGTGGTATTGTCAGATTAAAACTGTGGTATTGTCAGGTTAAAACTGTGCTATTGTCAGGTTAAAACTGTTCTATTGTCAGAATGAAATAATGGTATTGCCAGATTAAAACTGTCGTAATGTCAGGTTAAAACTGTGCTATTGTCAGATTACAATTGTGCTATTGTTCGATTAAAACTGTGGTATCGCCAGAATAAAACTGTTTTATTGTCAGATTAAAACTGTAGTATTGTCAGGTTAAAACTGTGGTACTGTCAGAATAAAACTGTGCTAGTGTCAGTTTAAAACTGTGGTATTGTCAGATTAAAGCTCTAGTAATGTCATGTTAAAACAGTGCTATTGTCAGAATAAATTTGTGGTATTGTTTTGTTAAATCTGTGGTATTGCCAAAAAACACTGTGGTATTGTCAGATTAAAACTGTGGTAATATCAGGACAAAACTGTGTTATTGTTATATTAGAACTGTAGTATTATCAGGTTAAGACTGTGTTATTGTCAGGTTAAAACTGTGCTATTGTCATATTAAAACTATTGTATTGTAAGGTTTAAACTGTGGTATTGTCAGAATATAATTGTGCTATTATCAGATTAAAATATTTTTTATTTTCAGGTTATGACTGTGGAATTGTTAGAATGAAACAGTGGTATTGTCATATTAAAACTGTGCTATATGACTGTGGAATTGTTAGAATGAAACAGTGGTATTGTTAGAACAAATGTGTGGTATTGTCAGGTTGAAATTGTTCTATTGTCAGGTTAAAACAGTGGTATTGCCAGAAGAAAACTGTGGCATTGTCAGATTAAAACATTGGTATTGTCAGGATAAAACTTGTTATTCTCAGATTAAAAATGTGATATTCTCAAGTTAAAAATGTGTTACTGTCATATTAAAACTGTGGTATTGTCAGATTAAAACTGTGGTATTGCCAGAATTAATCTGTGGTATTGTGGTATTTAAACTGTGGTATTGTCAGATTAAAACTGTATTGTTGTTTGTTTAGAACTGTGGTTTTGTCTCGTAAAACTATGCTATTGTGAGAATAAAACTGTGGTTTTGTCATATTAAAACTGTGGTATTGTCATATTAAAACTTTGCTATTTTGAGATTAATTCTGTGGTATTGTCATATTTAAACTGTGGTATTGTCTGATTAAAACTGTGGTATTGTCAGAAGAAAATTCTAGTATTGTCACATTAAAACTGTGGTATTGTCAGGATAAAACTGTGTTGTTGTAAGATTAAAACTGTGGTAATGTAAGGTTAAAACTGTGTAACTGTAAGGTTAAAACTGTGCTATTGTCGTATTAAAACTGTTGTATTGTCAGATTGAAATTGTGGTATTGTCAGATTAAAACTGTGGTATTGTCAGGTTAAAACTGTGCTATTGTCAGGTTAAAACTGTTCTATTGTCAGAATGAAATAATGGTATTGCCAGATTAAAACTGTCGTAATGTCAGGTTAAAACTGTGCTATTGTCAGATTACAATTGTGCTATTGTTCGATTAAAACTGTGGTATTGTCATATTTAAACTGTGGTATTGTCTGATTAAAACTGTGGTATTGTCAGATTAAAACAGTGCTATTGTCATGTTAAAACTGTGTTATTGTTAGGTTGAAACTGTGGTATTTTCCTGTTAAGAATGTGGTATTGTCAGAATGAAACTGTGCTATTGTCAGATTAAAACTGTTCTAATGTCAGATTAAAACTGTGGTATTGTCATATTAAAACTGTGCTATTGTCAGATAAAATCTGTGATATTGTCAAGTTGAAATTGTTCTATTGTCAGGTTAAAACAGTGATATTGCCAGAAGAAAACTATGGTATTGTCATATTAAAACTGTGGTATTGCCAGAATAAAACTGTGGTATTGTCAGATTTAAACTGTGGTATTGTCAGCTTAAAACTGTGGTATTGTCAGATTAAAACTGTGGTATTGTCATATTAAAACTGTGCCGTTGTGAGCTTGAATCTGTGGTATTGTCAGGTTAAAACTGTGCTATTGTCAAATTAAAATTGTGGTATTGTCAGGTTAAATCTGTGTATTGTCTGATTGAAACTGTGGTATTGTCTGGTTATAACTGTGCTATTTTCAGATTAAAACTGTGGTATTGTCAGATTAAAACTGTGCCGTTGTGAGCTTGAATCTGTGGTATTGTCAGGTTAAAACTGTGCTATTGTCAAATTAAAATTGTGGTATTGTCAGGTTAAATCTGTGTATTGTCTGATTGAAACTGTGGTATTGTCTGGTTATAACTGTGCTATTTTCAGATTAATATTGTGGTATTGTCAGATTAAAACTGTAGTAATTTCTGGTTAAATCTGTTCTATTGTCAGGTTAAAACTGTGGTATTGTCAGATTGAAACTGTGTTTTAGTGATTAAAGCTTATTGAATGTCTAAATGTTAGAGCTACAAGAGTAGTAATAAAAGGACCAATAAAGGACTAATAAATAAATAAATGATAATTATTGAATTAATTATAGAATATTTGGAATTACTTTTACATACTAACGACTGGAAAGAGAGACAGTCCGCAATGTCGAAACGCCCAGCGTCCACGCTCAGGGATTGATTATGACTTTCATAATGTAGCCACAACTTTAAATGCTGGGAATATTTTGTGGTATCACAAGGATTTGAGCCCAGCTCACCAGCTCCGAAATTCCCATTTGAGTCCAGCTCACGAGCTTTAAAATCCATATTTGAGTCCAGATCACCAACTACGAAATCTGAAGGTCTACCATAGAAGGAGTTCGTTTTTTGGTAATGCAAAGTGCTTTATGTCTTTCTATATTTTAAATCTAATCTCACGACCTTCTCAGAAAATGTTTAGATAATTACACCCGATTTATCGATATTTAAAGATTAATGTTCCTTTCTAAATCGAGAATTCTGAGCAGAACATCAAAATTC
Organism: Tachypleus tridentatus; assembly: GCF_004210375.1. Classification (NCBI taxonomy): domain Eukaryota; kingdom Metazoa; phylum Arthropoda; class Merostomata; order Xiphosura; family Limulidae; genus Tachypleus; species Tachypleus tridentatus. The sequence goes on along the minus strand of NC_134837.1, from coordinate 261,688,992 downwards.
CAAGATATATTCAAATGACACAAACACGTATGAAAAATTAGATTGCCGCAGGCATAACTAAACGTGTTTCTCCATCAAAATCTTAAAGATTAGTTTAAGTCAGGAACAGAGAGCGAGGCAGACACGGAGTGATTCGATGAAAAGAAATAAATCATAGTAATATAAAATAAAATATTAGTTCCTCTGCAGCTATAAAAATATCATATCTATAGGAATATGGGCCGTTAAGAATTTCTATATATTTCTTTGTTTGTTGGTGAGCACAAGGCAATGTGCATTCTGATCATTGCGGGTGTCGAAACCCGATTTTCAGCGAATAAGCTCTCAGACCTACCACTGGGAGAGGGAAGGCTATTCTGAACAAGACAAGATATTAACAAATCATGTTACTGATGATGCATTTGTTCCAATTTTCAGCTTAGCCCTGAGTAATTTCGTCTTATTTATATCCTCATACCAGGTTTTATAATATATATATATTTGCAGATGAGATATTTCCTGTTTTCAACCAGAACGGTTCCTCACACGGAACACACGAGCTAGCCAGAGTAAGAACAACAAGCTGGCTACAAAACTACTCCTAACCGATTAGGGATCAATGTTACTTTTGTAAATTAGCAACTGAAAATGTGAAGCCTGTTGAAAGGTGTATTGCAGGGGGTGTCGAACTGAGAACTTTCTAGTTCGCAGCCATATACTTATAAAGAAGAGAAGATTGATTGGTGAGTATCAATCTAAGGTTTTAGAAATATAGCAAGAGTTTCTTTAGTTCGATGGCGATACAACATAAGATTTAGTATGATATCGATCATCGGGGCATAGGCATTGTGTGCCAGTGCCAGCAACTGCCCTAGGCACCAACACTCATGTTACCAGTAACTGCCTTACGATAAAAAACAACGAAATAGATTGTGGTTCGAGATTTCGGAACCTACTATTGGAAGTTTGAAACAACCAAACAACAATCAACTTTTGAGAATCTTCACACATTGAAGATCTATCAGTGAGGACGTAACTGTTGCTGCAAAGTTTACAGATAACAAAGAGATTTGATGAGCAGTCTCCGAGATAGTTCTTGTTTTCAAATCGATTAATAAAGACCACAAGCCAGAAGTGGTTCTGAAACGACCAACCTATTGCTATCCAAATCACGAGTGCGTTAAAATAAAGATACACTATTAATGATGAATAATATTCCTATTTATATTACAAACTTTAATAGTGTCTTTACGTGTAAACCATCGCCAATTATTCTCTAAATACAAAAATGAATGAAGCTAGTTGAATCCAATATCTGAAGTAGAAATAAGTAATGTCGAAATACGTTGTTTAAACCAGTTCTTTATAATAGCTTTTTATTTAAACTTGCACAATCAGCTAGCTGTTCTCTGGCCACCAGAGGGAATCAGATCCCAGATTTTAACACTGTAGGGTTTGTAAACGTAGCTTCACCCACAGCGGGACTATAAGTTTAAAATAAACATAAGCTAAACCACAAACAAGGGAAACATTTTTATATAGCAATGGATAACATTTAATGGATGAAAAAAAAACAACAGAAAATTTAGAGGTAAATTTCTATCTTTAAAGCCAAATGTTCTTAACAAAAGTTTATTTCTGTTTTGATTTAGAATATTTTACAATTATATGTTTGAAACAGAAAATTATTACTTCGAAATGACCTCACAGATACCTAGATATAAGATAGTTTGATCTGATAGAAACAAAATGTGCATTACTAATAGATTCTACTACGTAATTTTTCAGATAAAACACTCGCCTAATGTGCAAGAGTTTTAGGCTTAAATCCCAGAAAAAAATTGAAATCATCCCAGAAAGAACTGGCGCTTAGCGTGGGACAATCTCACCATCCAGAGATAAGGCTCGAGACCGGTGCTTGTTTGTGAGAGGGGAAAAATGAGGTAGATTTGTTAAAAAGTGCCTTACCAGTAAACGCTGACGGATTAACCTTTGAGCTCAGATTATACAGCACCTACCCAATGTTCGAGAAGCGTTGGACTCAAATCCGATTCGAAGAAATAAATAAATATTTAGATTAGCAGACAAAGAACATACAGGAACAACTGTCATGCAATAAACACTCCTCTGTCATTAAAAGTGTTTTGATTTACAATGACAGAGCACTTCAAACGTTCTGTCCACCTAACTATTTGGCATGAAATAAATACTCTTCTAAACATTCACTAATGACAATGCTATCTCTTATTTATAGTTGTCGCTGTGATAATGGTTAGGGTGCTCTATTCGCAGCGTCTGGGTCGTAGGGTCGAATTCAATTCAACTCTGAGGAAGTTATAAACTTTCGGTCAATCCCACTACTTGTTGGTGAAAAGTAACCAATAGTTATAGGTGGGTTACGTTGACTTGTATGGCTAGGTGGGTTAAGGCGTTCCATTCGTAATCTGAGGGTCGCGGGTTCGAATCCGTGTCACACCAAACATGTTTGCCCTTTCAGTCATGGGGGCGTTATAATATGACGGTCGATCCCACTATTCGTTGGTAAAGAGTAGCCAAAGAGTTGGCGGTGGTTGGTGATGACTAGCTGCCTTTCCTCTAGTATTACACTGCTAAATTAGGGACGGCTAGCGCAGATAGCCCTGGTGTAGCTTTGCGCGAAATTCAAAACAAACCAAACTTAACGTCGTATTTTCTGTGTGAAATAAATTATACAAAAATAAAAAAAACTTCAACTGAAACCACGAAGTGGAAAATCTCAAAGTCTCAGGTTAAACAACAGAAGTTGATTGAACTCTGAAATCTCTACCGCGAAATAGAAAGTTTGTTTGTTTTTCAAATTTGGCACAACGCTACATGAGGGCTATCTCCACTAGTCGTCCCTAGCTTAATAAGACTAGAGGAAAGACAGCTAGTAATCATTACCCACCGCCAATTCCTGGGCTACTCTTTTACTAACAAGTAGTGCGGTTGACACACACAATCACGCCCGCATGGCTGAAAGTGGGAACAAGGTTGGTGTGACGGGGAATCGAACTCGCGACACTTAGAGTCGATTAGGACCTTGTCATGTCGATCGAAAGTGAAAAGTCAATGTATGTTTTAACTAATGGAACTGAAGGAATAGATTTACGTTATTTTTTTTACTTCAGACAAGAAAACAAATCAAATAATTCATCGTTTCCGGTTTGTGTTTGTTTTATCGCGTACAGAACAGAACAGATCTTTCTAAAACACGCGAACATTAAGACTTATCTTATTCTTGAAACGCACGGCCAGGAGACATGCAAGTCCCAACAAAACAGCTGGTATGCTTATTTTTTGAACACTGTTGTGACAAAAGACATTTAAAAATGACCCTCTCAGCTCCTTGCACGTTTTGTAGATCAGAAACACAAGCACATAAACATCAGTTGCCGGAAGAAAATAATAAAATCGGAAGGGCTTCTTGAAAACCTATAACTTACAGCTTTATTATAACTCCGGGTGAAGGTTTGTCTCGTCTTGGAGATTAGAGGAAGTAGTTATAATTAGTAACAACGTACTGAAGAATATGAACATCGGTTTGAAATTTAAACGTATCTAGATAACTTAAATGTAGGCTTCCCGGTGGCTCAGCGGAGTGATCTGAGTGTTTCTATTACTAGGCTTCCCGGTGGCTCAGCGGGTGATCTGAGTGCTTCTATTACTAAATGCCGTTCTTCGATCCCTGCTGTGAGAACATCGCAAATAGCGCCTCATGGAGCTTGCACTTAAAGCAAAACAAACCTAATTGTTGGTTTGTCTGAAATAGAATTTTATCAAAGTGAGATCTAAGTTAGATACTGAAGTTGCTTTGAGTTTTGTAATATAAAATGTTATCTACAGAAAGTTTTGTATTTTAAACCCACGATAACAGCGAGTTGGTTATGTTTTTTGAAACTGGTATTGTCAATTTTAATTCTAGCTAAATTTGAGTTTTAAGACGACAGATAGCCCGAAGTGCAAATTAGCACTTTAAGCACGGAGTTTATCTGTGTCAAGTGAAACTTCCGTTTCGGTTTACCTTAACTTGAAGGATACGTATTATTATCATAAGGTCTTCCCAAGTTTGTGAAATTTATAAGTTTGTTACAAACACTTTAAGCCACTTGAAAATAATAAATAAAACCATTTAAAGATCTGTAAACGTCTAATAACGATAATCCGCTATCTACTAATAAGGAATATTCTGACGTTCAGCTGTTAAATCAAAATCGTAGCTTCTTGATTTATTATTCTAATTAGGAATGCTTCTCAGTGAAAGAAGAAAGAAAATGCGTTCTTATAATTTTATTTTTTTCCTCTAGCCTTAAACTGCTAAATTAGGGACGTCTAGCGCAGATAGCCCTCGTGTAGCTTTGCGCAAAATTCACAACAACAAATTAATTTTGTTGATGCAAATTACGTTTTGTGTGTGTGTTTTATTGGCATAATATAACAAGAAGCATTTTATGGACACTGTACAACTTACATTTTATGAGCACTGTTAATATAAAACAACACTGTCAGTATAATAAACAATATTTTATAAACACTGTTAATATAAAAACAATACTGTTAGTATAATAAACAATATTTTATGGACACTGTTAATATAACAAAGAACATTTTATGGACACTATTAGTATAAAAACAACATTTTATGGACACTGTTACTACAATTAAAGACTTTTTATGGACACCGTTAATATAACAAACAATATTTTATGGGCACTGTACACCAACTAACATCTTATGAGCTTTGTAAAAATAAAAGCATTTTATGGTCACTGTTAATATACAAATAACTTTTATGGACACTGTTAATATACAAATAACTTTTTATGGACACTGTTAATATACAAATAACTTTTATGGACGCTGTTAATATACAAAGCAGTAGGCATTTTATATCTTTAGTGTATTTCAGTTTTCAAATAAGTATTGCCTTCCTACCCCCTACCCCAATGGCACAGCAGCATGTCTGCGGACTTACAACACTAGAAACCGGATTTCGATACGAGTAGTGGGCAGAGAGCAGTTAACCCACTATGCAGCTTTGTGATTATCTACAAACAAGCAAACTACTACCATTCAATCACTGCTTTATTATCCTTTGATGAATTTCATTTCATATCAGTGCTTATTAAATTTAGTGAACAAATAAAGCACAGTTGCTAGCGACAGACGTGAACGGTACAACCTCTGAAAGCTACCGTCAAAAAAGTAATTTTAAAACTTATTTTCGTTTGAGGAATATTTCATGTCGAAAAAAACAAAACGAAACTGTATCATGTGAGTTATTTTTTTAATCTTACGTCATTGTTCGGCGATGGATTGGAAGAGGTTGGACGACCATTCAGAATTCAAAATGATTCCAGTTTCAGATGAGTTTGTCAAGCTTTCTGATGCATCACCAGTGAACTATGAACTATTGTAGTTCAGGCTCATATAAAGAGTGTTCGAACATTGACAACTACAAAAACTGGATAGCAGCAGCAGATCTTGTGAGAAGTATTTGGAAAGAATTGATTTTGCGTTTCACAAATATCACATCATTTGATTTATTTGTAAGTTTGCTGTGGCAAATATTGTAGCATTTTCTTGTTTGTAGTACAATAATATACATGTTCAACATTATCACTAAGACGAGAAAGGATATGCATATTGAAAATCATAGTGAGATTATAGGAGTAAAACCAAATCCATAGGTGAGATCTTAATTGTGTGTCCCTCCAGTGGAACAGCGGTATGTCTGCGGATTTACACCGCTATAAACGGGGTTTCGATACCCGTGGTGGGCAGAACACAGATAGCCCATGGTGTAGCTTTGTGCTTAATTCCAAATAAACAAACCCTTAATTGTAGGTTTCTTTGTTTAAGCGTTAGATTACACAACAAGTGTAATGTGTGTCCATTATGGAGATTAATCTTCGAATTATATCGTTGTAAGCTTTCACTAAAATATTTTGTTCTTTAAGTGAAATGTTAATAGTTTATTCAACTAAATGACAAAATCCAATAATGATACTTTATTTTACTTCCAAGGACTAGTCCTCAAAAACCCGTTGTTTGTAATTAAGCACAAAGCTAAACAATGGACTATCTGAGCTCTGCCAGCTACATATATCAAAACCCGGTTTCTAAGTCCACAGACGTACTGCCGTACCCTTGACGGAGCAGCTCCTGAAAACAATTAGAACTTTCAAAAATAATTTATATCTTTGTTTTGAATTTCGCGCAAAGCTACAGAAGAGTTATCTGCGCTAGTCGTCTCTAATTTAGCAGGGTAAGACTAGAGAAGCAGCTAGTCATCACCACCCATCGTCAGCTCTTGGGCTACTCTTTTACCAACGAATAGTGGGATTAACTGTCACAATATGACGACCCCACGTATGAAAGGGCGAGCATTTTTAGTGGGACGGGTATTCGAACCCGCGACCCTCGGAGTACGAGTCGAGTGCCTTAACCACCTAGCCATGCAGGGCCGATTTATATGTAACTTAAAACAAAGTCTTCGATGGAACAACAATATGTTTACAGGCTTACAACTCTAAATTCGGGTTCAGTTTCCTCGCTTTGGACACAGTGCGGTAAAAAAATATTTTAAAAAAGCAATAAATACAAAGACGTATAATTTTGTCCAAATTATATGTAAGTTTGTTGTAAATCAAACGAAAGTTCTTCATATCGACTTCGGACTGATTAAAAATGTAAAATTATTCGATCTGTGCTTCGGTAGATATTGAACTAATTATGCCAAGTAGAGCTGGCCCGGGGTGGCCAGGTGGGTTAAGGCGTAGGACTCGTAATCGGAGGATCGCGGGTTCGAATCCCCATCACACCAAACATGCTCGCCCTTTCAGCCATTGGAGCGTTATAATGTAACGGTCAGTCCCACTATTCGTTGATAAAAGAGTAGTCCAAGAGTTGGCTGTAGTTGGTTATGACTAGCTGCCTTCCCTCTAGTCTTACATTGCTCAATTAGGGACGGCTAGCGCAGATAGCCATCGTGTAGCTTTCCGCAATATTCAAAACAAAGCAAACCACCTTGATTAAAAGACTCAAACAGTATTCTCTAGCCCTTTCACTGTATTCTGGGTCAGGAAGTAGAAACCATAGTGTGAACATTATGATATATATTTTCTACTATTTCGACTGGACAAGATATTTGGTAGAAATAAACATTTATTTTTCTTTATGTTTTAAGACCAAGCAGATAATTTTTGTGTTATAATACCAAGAGAATATTGGTCAATTTACATTTATTCACCATTTAATTTTTAACGTTAGTAATATTAGGCCTATCTGTATTCTTTAAGCATCAAGCCTAATACATAAACGTGATATAAGGCTTAACTGAAACGCTACTTGGTAAATGTAATTTTGCTTTTCGTTACAACTCAATGTCATAAAACCTCTGAATTAAACTATTTTGTTGTTATGTCACTGAAGTTATAAAAAAAAACAAACCTTTATAACAAATCAAGGACATTGTGCGTTCAATACAAACGCCATAGTTGACCTAAGAACAATCAGGCGATAGCTTTATTGCCAAGCGACGATGTATGTTGTTGAGCATTACTAGACAGAGTGACAAATGGAATAAACATTTAATAGTTAGTGAGGTAGGGAATTCATATGTTAATATGTGGTATACATTTTTGTATTGATGGTATATTAGACTAGCTGTACCGCGTTCATTACTGATATCGAAACCCGAATTTTAACGTCGTAAGCTTGCAGACTCATCACTGAGCCATTATAGGTTACACGGATGGTGCTTATTGCTGGTTAATTTTGTTTATCTTATTGGGAATCGTGTAACCAACAAAATCATGGTTAAAATGTCCATGCACCTCGTCTGTAATTTCAGGAATAAATATAATTCGATCACCAACAGAACGTTGTACTTCAGATGGCTCCTGTATGAGAGAAATAGACGTGACAAAGAGGTTTACAAGCCCGTTTGAAATTACCATACATTATTCATGAAGAGATGAACTATATTGGTTGTGAAAACGCGCGTGTACAATGACAGAATCCTAGAATCTTGGCGCAGAGCTTCACAACGGGCTATACGCGTATAGCTGGCCTTAATTTTAAATTGACAAACAAGAGCGAAGCCAGCTAAACAACGGCACCCACCACCATATCTCGGACTCTTTTTACTTGACCAAATAGCGGGCTTTGACGGTTATTTTTATTGAGATTACGGTGCAAAGGTGTTGAATATTTTTTGTTGTTTTTGTTATTTGTAGAAACGGGTCTTGAGGCATGAATCTTCAAATACGGAGTCCGTAAACCCAAACAACTAAGAAACACCTATCCCTTGTTACACACAGACACATATAAAACAAGAAACAACAAACATGCGATTCGAATTCGAGGTAGTGAACATACTATAAGAGTAACGGGTATGACTTTAGGGTGCAAGGTTAGTGTCCCGTTACCACTACCACCAACAAATATTGCGATTCGCCTTTTTTTTTGTAGTCTTTGGTCGGTTATAGGAGTGATAGTTAAAACCCAATTATTGTTTGCGGTGGGAGAGGTCACCTTTCCTTAAGTATGTTACAATAAAATTAATTTTGGCTCGTGCACGTGAAATGCAACAGAAAACAACGGCAAAAAGAAAGTAACAAAGCTCCGCTGGATCAACTGCAAAAAATATTTTATGTGCTTAACAAGCACAGCAGCCAATCACTTACCATAATACGTGAGTCACGTGAGCAACTAATTTTCACGTAATTTTTCTTAAAGGTAAATGAAAGAAAAGATATCGATAAAACAAGAGAATAAAATTAACAGTAATTTTGTTTTGGGTAAAACAAAGAGGAAGTAAATATTTAGTTCTTGTTATGGATAACAGAAGATCCTTAAATACGTCACAGTTCTTAATAATTAACAATTACCTAACGTAAAACAAGAGGAAGTAAATACTTAGTTCCTGTTATGGATAACAGAAGATCCTTAAATAAGTTACAGTTCTTAATATTAAAATTACCTACCGTAAAACAAAGAGGAAGTAAATACTTAGTTCCTGTTATGGATAACAGAAGATCCTTAAATAAGTTACAGTTCTTAATATTAACAATTACCTAACGTAAAACAAAGAGGAAGTAAATATTTAGTTCCTGTTATGGATAACAGAAGATCCTTAAATACGTCACAGTTCTTAATATTAAAAATTACCTAACATAAAACAAAGAGGAAGTAAATATTTAGTTCCTGTTATGGATAACAGAAGATCCTTAAAAAGTTTCAGGTCTTAAAATTAAAAATTACCTAACGTACGACAGAAACGAATCATTTAAAAGAAACTTAGAATTTTAAAAAAATTAAAAAAGAGGCTGAGAGACTCCACCTAGAGTACAAAATCGAAACTACGTTCACTGAACAGCCACACGTACTTAAGGAACTTTGATCTATCGCTTTTTTAAATCCAGTGATTTTTTGTCGTTGTCCAGAACAGCCCGTACGGTCACCTGTGTCTAATTGTTAATTAGTTTAACACTCGGTGTTCCGGTCACTCTCTCCTGTCCACTTCAGGGTAATTGGTCACTCTCTCCTGTCCACTTCAGGGTAATTCCGAAAAGGATTTTAGTGGTGGCATAGCTCGTTACCTGTTTCTATCATCCAGTCGTCCTGCCACTCACCATATTTCTACCATCTACTCCCGCTACCTCACACCCTGTTTCTACCGTCTACTCCCCTTACCTCACGCCCTGTTTATACCGTCTACTCCCCTACTTCACACCTATTTCTACCATCTACTCCCTACCTCACACCCTGTTTCTACTGTCTGCTCGCCCTGCCTCACACCCTGTTTGTACTGTCTGCTCCCTACTTACACCCTGTTTATACTGTCTACTCCCCTGCCTACACCCTGTTTCTGCCTGTCTATTTACACCTGTTTATACTGTCTACTCCTACTTCGCACCCTGTTTATACCGTCTACTCCCCCTACCTCACACCCTGTTTCTACCGTCTACTTCACACCCTGTTTCTACCGTCTACTTCACATCCTGTTTATACCGTCTACTCCCCTACTTCACATCCTGTTTATACCGTCTACTCCCCCTGCCTCACGCACTGTTTATACCGTCTACTTCACATCCTGTTTATACCGTCTGCTCCCCTACTTCACACCCTGTTTCTAACATCTTCCCCCTAGTTCACACCCTGTTTACACCATCCATTCCACAGATTTCTCACTATGTTTATACCATCCACTTTTCGTACCATTCATCCTAAGTGTTCAAGTGAAATGAAATGATCAATAACACTACGTAACACAAATTTTGTTCCTGGATAGTATGTGTTATTTCTTAATTGCTTATGTTGTAAAAGTGCAGAAAATGGCCATTATTCCCTTCAAACTTTGCACATTTTCATTTACATAAGGTCTGAATAAAACAACATATGAATCAAGATTTACATGTATTTATACTAAATTTATACTAAAATGTTTAGAAGTGAGTAGATTTTCGAGGTTTGCGACTGTAATGTAAATCACTTTCACGGATCAGCCCAAAGTATAGTCTCCCATCATGTTTTCGTTATACGCTCCCACGTCACAAAAGCAAAGTTTGTAGAATAAAACTGGTCTCTTCCATTTACTTTAGGCATAAGCAGTTGGGAAATAACACTTTCTGTCCAGAAACAAGAAAAAGTGAACATTTTGTTACATAGTGTTATATCTCCTAAAATATATACATTTCACCAATATCTGCAAAACTTCATCTTGGAATTAAGAAATCGCTTTCAGCTTGTTTTCGTATTGTTTATGAACAAACACTCGCTTCTAGATACCTTGTTTAATGACTGCATGTAATAGTTGAAATCCCTCATTCACAGACAAAAGTTGTTTTCCACTTTACATCCGTACACAAAACATACTTTTAACTCATAGCTTGTCAGACATGATTTAACTAGTTTCCTCCAATACAGTATCTTCAACTGAAATCACTTCTGGAGAGCAGTAATTTTTATTCAGTTGGTTGATTTAGTATCTTCTTAGAAAAAATCCTTTATAGTTACGTAACATGTTCGTATTACCTGAGACTGCTCTTTCGGTACTTTATATACGGTTTAAAGTCATAGTGGTGTGTTTATTCTGTTTAAAGAAATACCAGTAAGGTATTTCTTCTATTTAAAAACACTAGTAAGATGTTTATTTTGTTTAAAAGAATACTAATAAGATGTTTATTAAGTGCTAAAAGTAGTGTCGAGATAACTTGCCAGGTAACAGTTCTTGCACGTTGGGAAGTTATTACAGCCAAGTAAATAGCTGTATTTTTGAAACAACTCCTATTGTGGAGATAAATGGTCACAATGGAAACAAATCTGCACTGTACCGATGCTTTATAAAAAATTAATCTAAGTTACGACATCGCAGAGTAAAGTTTGGATTATTATGTATTATTTTTATTGTCATTTTCATAGTAGAAATTGTTGTGCTTGTACATACAAAAAATTACTAATAATATATTTTGAGAAGAACATTCATATTTCAAATCCTCGAGAATGTTATTAAAACATAAACTGATATTTATTACATCTCTGGGAGAGATAATAGGTTTGTTTTTAATGTAAAAAAACAAAACAGACATATAAAATCTTATCATTGATTAAAATCAATAAAAAAATGACACTGCCAATATTAAAAATATCGGTTTTTTTAGTCACTTGAATTGGAGTTCAGCTGAAAACTGGCATGAATAAATAAATAAAAATGAAGACGACTCTAAGAAATGTCTAAAAGTCAAAACACTGAAAACTCTTGCGCATTCAGGTTGGGCGTAGGTTTCAGTTTCGTTTTGTTAACAATGAGTTTGATTAGCGTAGGGCCAAGAACTGAAACCAGTATCTCAACACATGGTTAAAGAAACTGGTATAAACACACGTACATCCTTCAAAACTTCCCATTTATGTTATATTTCTCTATAATCCTACCTTAAATAATTGAAATGCAGCAGCTACTGAGGATTCCCTCTTGTTTTTAGCAGCGGCATATTGACTCATACAATGGCTCTGTGATATGTCGAAAATCACCTATATGAAAGATATGCAGGAGCAAACATTGTTGGGATAATATAAGTGTCATATGGCCCAAGTATAGCTTTGATATCATTCCTTTCTGAGAACAACGCTCTTAGGTATAATCAGGTAAAAATTAATTCACCAATAATTACCAAGTTCCAATTATTCACACTTTTAGTATATTCTATAATAATGTTTAGTTGATCCTGTATTTATAATACTTTTAGAATGTTCCGTTTTATGTCATTCTATATAGTAGTCGCTTTCGTGTAATCATTCTATAGTCAGTGATAACTGTGGTATCTCTTCCAGTGGTCAATCCTGCAGTTATATCTTTTTCTGCGATCTATTCTATAATAATAGTATCTCTTCATGTGATATATTCTATAATAATAGTATCTCTTCATGTGATATATTCTATAATAATAGTATCTCTTCATGTCATATATTCTATAATAATAGTATCTCTTCATGTCATATATTCTATAATAATAGTATCTCTTCATGTCATATATTATATAATAATAGTATCTCTTCATGTGATTTATTCTATAATAATAGTATCTCTTTATGTGATATATTCTATAATAATAGTATCTCTTTATGTGATATATTCTATAATAATAGTATCTCTTCATGTCATATATTCTATAATAATAGTATCTCTTCATGTCATATATTCTATAATAATAGTATCTCTTCATGTGATTTATTCTATAATAATAGTATCTCTTTATGTGATATATTCTATAATAATAGTATCTCTTTATGTGATATATTCTATAATAATAGTATCTCTTCATGTGATATATTCTATAATAATAGTATCTCTTTATGTGATATATTCTATAATAATAGTATCTCTTTATGTGATATATTCTATAATAATAGTATCTCTTCATGTGATATATTCTATAATAATAGTATCTCTTTATGTGATATATTCTATAATAATAGTATCTCTTCATGTGATATATTCTATAATAATAGTATCTCTTTATGTGATATATTCTATAATAATAGTATCTCTTTATGTGATATATTCTATAATAATAGTATCTCTTCATGTGATATATTCTATAATAATAGTATCTCTTTATGTGATATATTCTATAATAATAGTATCTCTTTATGTGATATATATATATCGTTACTGTATCTCTTTCTCTGATATATTCTACAAAATTAGTTTGTTTTTGAATTTCGCGCAAAGCTACGAGAAGACTATCTGCGCTAGCCGTCCCTAATTTAGCAGTGTAAGTCTAAAGGGAAGGCATCTAGTCATCATTACCCACCGCCAACTTTAAAGCTACTCTTTTTACCAACGAATAGTGGGATTATCTGTCACATTTAATGCCCCTATTGCTGAAAGGACGAGCATTTTGGTGTGACGGAAATTCGAACCAGCGACCCTCGGATTACGAGTCGAGCGCCTTAACTACCTGGCCATGCCAGGCCCATACAATAATAGTATTTTTTCCTGTGAACTGTACTATAATCATTCACAATGTTGGACTTTACAATAATGTATAACAATTCTTAACTTTGTTTTATGCCGTAACAAAATAAACTAATTATACATGTTTTGCACTCCGTAATAACGTGTAAAAATATGTACAATAGTTCAGCCCGTGTTATTCGGGATAATAATATACAACTATTCCGTTTAGTGTTGTGTTCACTAAAACATAAACTGGGGTGTTATATTCGTAATAAGTGGCAGAAAGATTAGTGAAAAATCTCCCAACCTCACTATTCTATTATATTTGAGCTGATACTGATATTTTTTCACAATTAAAGAATTATATCATTACGGAAATTGCTTTCTGCTCCAAAATATTAGCTTCTTTTTATCGTTATTTGAAGAGACGTATTGACTAACATACATGGATGCTTAGGCTTAGCCGACCTTAATACCCCAGAAACTGCGTGAGCAATCGAAGACATTTGATAGGTGATATTCGATTAACCTTGTGTCGACAATTAAAGTCGCTCAGAAGATGATTTGGTCTGCAAAAAATAAAAGACACGAAATGATACAAGAATCCTGTTGTGATAAACCGGGTTAGATTTAAGACTGCGGCTTTGAACTTTTTTATTTTAGTTGGCTTTTTTTTTTCCTTCTTTCAGCGAAGTACGTTCATCTGTGTTCACTGTAGCTCTTCAATGAAAAAGGAAGATTTTTTTTTTACAGATCAAATCTCCCAAATTACTTTGTAACATGTTTTCATTTAAACACCAGGAATCTCAAGGTACCTTATTTGAAATCATTTTAAGGATGATCGATGTAAAATGTCGAATGTTCTACATATAACAATGCGAAAACTACCACTAAAACTGTAACGGCTCGGCATAGCCAGGTGGATAAGTCACTCATCTAATAATACGAGGGTCGCAGGTTCGAATCCCCGTCACATCATCGTTCTTTCAGCTGTGGGGGCGTTATATTGTGATGGTTAATCCCACTATTCGTTGGTAAAAGAGTAGCCCAAGAGCTAGTGGTGATAACTATCTGCCTTCCCTTTAGTCTTACACTGCTAAATTAGAGACGGCTGGCGCAGATAGCCCTCTTGTAGCTTTGCGCAAAATTGAAAACAAACTAAAATTGTACTGGTTAGCTAAGAGAAGCAACGAATAAAAAAACATGCTACTTTTCAGATTGTGGCTCTAGTCAAATGTAATTTCATATACAAACATAAACTGGAAACTTAAACGACACGGGAAAAAGATCCCAGCAATCAACACCATCCGTTATAAGGGCTTTGTTTAGCATAAAATGAATGTTTGAATAGACTGTCACGTTCATAATACGTTCATGGCTGAGAGTGCGCTGTGTGCTTAATTGCAACGGGTCTTCAACCTTGGATACTCTATCCACAGCCCAAGGCACTAATCACTGTCAAAGTAACATTACACCAGATTTTGAGTAACAATGCCAGCGTGATATTCACGTCAACCATTCAGTTCATCGCTTTTAGTAACACATTGGCTTCTACTCTCTTCTGTCTGTAACCTGCCGTTCAGCTAATTCCAAGGCTAGGTTGGAATCCTTCAATTTCTTTACCATTGTCCTTCTAGAAGCGTTTTTTCGGACAGACCCATTTCCTAATCTCTTGTGGCGTTCATCGGATGGCTAATGTGTGGAGTGTGAAAGCTGGTATTTTATAAATGTTCCTCACTCGTCGACTGATCTTCCAATCCGGTTCCATGGACTGTGCTCTACATATTTTCATCAGTTATTCACTGCTGATTGTGTTCACCCTGGTCATCACCCCGGATATCGCTGACGACATCAGAGTAAAGTTAAATCACATATTTACCAGAGTGACGATATAAAGAAACCAATATTTATAAACATAATTTAAAATACAAATATGTACTCAGAAACTGGCAAACAATGATTTATAATCATAATGAAGTTGTTAATTTTTCCTTTTGGGGGACGTATTATATGTTTCGATAGAACATTAGTCTGACTTAATATTATATTAGAATAACGTTTTTTTCACACTCAAGTAAATATTCAATCAGAATTTATGCATTTGAAAAAAAACCACTAAAGCTAGTTACATGAAAAAAAGCCGAGTGGATTTTATGGTAATGAATAAAAGACAACTTTTCTTTAATCTCCGAAGACTCATTAGTTGCAGATATTTACATATATATGTGTATGTGTGTGTGTGTGTTTGTGTACTAATAATTATTTATCCGCTTAGGATGGGAAAAGACAAGGTCATCAATTCGTATCAACGAACTCGTGCCATTAGAAACTTTATTTCTGGACAGAGTTTGTTCTCGTGGACCTACAAACTCCAGATACACAGGAACCTCAGATCGGTGGTCACCTTCGTGGACAATGTGGCCCTCCTGTTACCAGTTTTGAAAACCGAATCTGTAAGATGAAACTGTAAGATGCATGTGTTGATTTTGTGAAACGGGTCAAAGCTCTACCTATGATAAATTTGTTTTTTTTTTAGTGTGCAGTTTTTCTGTGTCTGTGTGTCGTTGGTCAGAAGTAACGGACAGCGATATCAACTTTTTATGTTTTAATTATTGTGAAGATAAATGAGTTGTGAAATCAAGTGTACTAGTTCATAAATCTGTTTGTCGTCAGTTTGTTCTGAATCTGCGCAAACTACGCGAGGGCTATCTGCGCTAGCCGTCCTTAATTTAACAGTGTAAGACGAGAGGGAAGGCGTCTAGTCAAAATAATATTTTCTTAAGCGGACGAATTAGAGCAGAATTTGTGTAATTTCTAACCATTCTGTTTGTAGCTAAGCCTGAAACCGCACAACGAACTACTTTTGATGTACTCACCAAATGTATCCAAATTCGGTTCTAGCGGTATATGACCGCAGATATACCGGTATGTCACTTTCCTGGATAAATCATTGAGTGGGTTTGCAGGCTTACGACGTTAAGTTTCGGGTTTCGATAACCCATTTTAACTATGCGTTTGTCAAGACCGACTCGAACAACCAATCAAGAAATAGTAAATTAGGAGGAAAGCATACGCGATAATCGAAAAACCAAGTAACTTTTAGTGTTTCTTTTTACTGTTTGATTTATATTAACAGGAGATTTCTAATAAACAAATTAAGTAAATCCAAGTCATATTTATATTCTAGCAAAAACCCGCAAAAATTTGCGCTCAAACGCATTATGAACAAAGTGTTTACTAAAGTATATGATCCCAGTTGGGACAGCGGAAAGTCTTCGGATCTACAAAGCTAAAATCAGGGGTTCGAGGGTTCGGTTCCCCTCGATGGACACAGCAGATAGCTCCATGTGGATTTGCTGTATGAAAAACACACCCAAACTAAAGTATATTTATACTCGCTTTTTTTCTTATGCATTCGTTGAAATAAAGTATGCACGCATGCGCATATGCAGGACAGACAAAACTGAGTATTATTATGATCACGTCTTTATAATGGTTACTTATAAACTCTTCAGTGAACTTGACGCTAACACAGCAGTCGTTGATGGTTGTTAAGCGTAGAGTTACGCAATCTGCCATCTGTGACTTAACCACTACAATTATCGAAACTCAATTTTTATCGTTACTACAGGCATTGGGATAGAAAAATAGTAAATGAAGTGCAGTTACTACAATCTTCGCTCAGCGAGTGATTCTATTTCTTCTAGAGTGAAGAAAAAAAACCAACTGATTAGCCAGATGTTAAGATATATAGAAGTTAGTTTTTGTTTTCCGTGCCATATTTAGCTAAGTTGTATCCGTAACTGTAGGAGCTGCTCTGGGCAGGGATAGCTGTTTAAGTATCCAATCAAATCGAGAGCACACATACACAACTTTAGCAAATAGTTGTTGTAACGTCACAAAAGAGACATTTTTTATACACATAAACACGAACTTCCAAACTTAATAACTTAAAATCAAGTCATAATGTTACATTTTGTATAAACATGTGAATAAAGAGATTTAACAATAAAGTCATAATGTTACATTTGGTACAAACACGTGCATAAAGAGATTTGACAATAAAGTCATAATGTTACATTTTGTATAAACACGTGTATAAAGAGATTTAACAATGAAGTCATAATGTTACATTTTGTGTAAACACGTGTATAAAGAGATTTTAGAATAAAGTTATACCGTAAAATTTCTACAAACACACATTAATACAGAGATGTAATTACAAAGTCATAACATCACATTTTGTACAACACGTATAAATACAGAGGTTTAACAATTGACAGTTATAGCGTGACATTTTGTACAACACCTACAAATACAGAGGTTTAACAATTAACAGTTATAGCGTCACATTTTGTACAACACCTACAAATACAGAGGTTTAACAGTTAACAGTTATAGCGTGACATTTTGTGTGAACACACGTAAACACATAGATTTAGCAATTAACAACCGTAACGAAAAACCTTTATAAAGTTATTCTCTGTAAGTGTAACGAAAATCCTTTATAACGTTATACACTGTAAGTGTCTGATTATTTCAATGAAATCAGACTCATATTGTTATAAAAGAGAAGAAATGTAGGTTTAGTTGATGAACCTAATATGGTCTGATTGATAAATTTTGAGTTTTGGATAAAACTTATGACTAACTTTAACGGTTGACGTAATAATGTTGAGTAATTTTTATGTAAGCTTGTTTTATATGCTGTAATTCTCGTTTTATTTTTACGTCTGTTAAGATGAATTTATGGTAATTTCATTTCAATGCCCTAATTTATGTATAGGCTATACTCTATTTGAAATACTTATTGAACACTCTTAGGTTTTGTACTGTTCTAAAATATGTTGTCTATTTTAGACTTCATGCTACTTTAAACAAAAACATTTATTGACTAATCTTAGATTTTATGTTATTTTACATTAAATATTTATTAACAATTCTCTTTTATTGCATATTTAAGATACGATAGAATACGAAGACGCTATTTTTGGTGTCGTATTTTGATAAGTTTCGATTGGTTTGGCGAAATTCACACTTGAATTTAAAATATCTAACGTACGTGTTACAATTAACTATAAATCTTTATCATGTGAATAAATAACAAAATATTTGGAAATTGAACTAATGCTCAGATAGATTTTACCGTTTAGGGCAACACTTACGAACAAAAAAAACTAAACTTTTTTCTTTAAAAATAGAAGCAGAAGTTCCATTTTGCCCTCGGGTTACTTATTGTATGCCCTTGGGTTACTAATTGTAGATTATATTTTTTAAATTATATTTTCCGTTACCTTCTAAAATTAAAAAAACAAAATGACATAATTTTTATTTGCAAAAATAATCAACAACTATGACACATATTAGGAGAAAATTAATTTCGGCAGTTCATTACTTTGTTTGTTTATATCTTTAACATCAAAGTAACAAGACTCAAATTCACGGGAAAAGTATTTATTCGAAAATTAGGCGCAGTTTTCTGTAACACTTTTCTATTATACACTCATAGGCCAAATAAATAAAACATCTTATGACCTAAAAGTAGTTTTACTGAAGTGTTTTATGACAGAACAAAATTATTTATACAAGTACAAGTACTTACATTTTCAATTATTTTAGCCTCAGATAGAATGATTTATATATATCAGGCACTTTGGTAATCCTTTCTTTGGTAAAAAAGAAATCAAAGAGCCAATTAATAATAGAAGGTCGAGTTTTGCTTTCGCTTTTAAAGTTCCAAGCACTTGGAAAAATAGATAATTTTGTTTGTTTATTTGGTTTGATTTTACGCAAAGCTGCACGAGAGCTATCTGCGTTAGCCATTCATAAGTTAACAGTGTAAGTCATCTAGTAAGGTAACTAGTCATCATCGCCAACTCTTGGGCAACTCCTTTATCAACGAATAGTGGGACTGACTGTTACGTTATAACTCCCTTACAGCTGAAAGGGCGAGCATATTTGGTGGACGAGGATTCAAACACGCGAACCTATGATTGCGAGTCGAGTGCCCTAACAACCTGGCCATGCCGGGGATATGTGCCCACTTTTAAAAACCTGAAAAAGTTTACATTTGTTTTATTACTACTGTCAAACTAAGTTTCAAAACTTTAAAAACTCTGTAGAATATTTATTCACGTAGATAATGATTTTATTAAATTTTTTTTATTTTTTCGCAAACAAAATTTTATTTACAGGGGAGGACAAAAGAAGTGTCCCCATAAAAGTGTTGTTAATTTATGTCTTTTAATATACAACAAAAATATGTAAAACTATATATCTTTAGTACACACTGGACGAGATCTGTCCAAATATTACTTGAAATTCTAATTTTAACACTGGCTTTTGTAAATACCTTAACTTTTTATAATTTTATTCACATTTTATCATAAAACATGTAGTGCAACTGCCGTAGTTTCTTACATCTTATTATTCCAATTAGTTTACAAAATGATCAAGCAAGTTTCACTGTAATAATCAAAAGTAAAAATAAAACTCAAAATAACACAAACTAGTTTCACAAATTATATTTAGTCAACATTCCCTTAGATGTACTACGTCACATCGACGTGACATACTTTCAATGAGTATGCGCAGATATTTCCCAGTGATTGGCCGCCATTCTTCTTTCAAAACTTCAAAAAACTCATCTTTCATGTTTGCGATCTTTTGCTAATCGGCTTAACTCAGCCCATAAATTTTCAATCGGATTGATATCAGGTGACTAAGCTGGCCATCCCATAATATCAATTCTCTTATTTACAAGATATATTTTAACGACTCTACAATTGCAGAGAAACTTGTTTGATCATTTTGTAGGTTAATTGGTTTAAGAACATATAAGAAACCACAACAGTTTTTATGAGAAAATGTAATTAAAGTTCAGGTATTTACGAAAACCAGTGTTAAAATTAGGATATGAGATCACATATAAATAGATCTCGTCGAGTATGTTCTAAGAAACATAGTTTTAAATACTTTTTCTGTGATCTAATAAAAATATAGCAAATTAATAACATTTTCAAGTTATTATTTTTTGCGGGTTCGAGTCCCGGTCACACCAAACATGCTCGCCCTTTAAACCGTGAGGGCGTTATAATGTCACGGTCAATCCCACTATTCGTTTGTAAAAGAGTAGCCCGAGAGTTGGCGGTGGGTGGTGATGACTTCACTCTAGTCTTACACTACTAAATTAGGGACGGCTAGCACAGATAGCCCTCGAGTAGTTTTGCACGATATTTAAAACAAACAAACAAGCATTTTTTGTCTATCCCTGTACGTCTGTGAACCTTCACTCCCGTCACTAAACTTTATAAAAGGTTTGTTTCTTTGTTCTACAGCAAAGCCGCATTGGGTCATCTGCTGTGTTTACCGCAGGGAATTAAACTTTGGATTTTAGCGTTGTTAGTCCATTGGTTTGCTACTGTATCACCTTGGAACCTTTAAAAAGGGAAAATGTTGGATTTAACATGTTTTGAATTTTCACTTTTTAGCATTCTAACAAAATAGTACGAAATTAATACCACGCAATATTTTGTTTGTCTTACACTTCAGAACGTGCTAAAATACACATAAAAATAAATAGTCTGTTATGGGAAGAAAAAATGCTAATGTTATCTGGTGTTTAGCACAGGAAAAACAACAAACTATTCTATAATCAGTCGAAAGGTTTTTCAACAAAAATATGGAGCATTTAAAAAACAAATACAAAATAACCCAACAACATGTTAAATTTTGTGAACAAAACGACTCCAATTGAACGCAATGCTAGTTTTGTTTACGTTATTATGGATGCATTTTGTACTTTCGTCAATAGCTAAAGCTGCTTACGGGGGGCCCGGGCATGGCCTAGCGCGTAAGGCGTGCGACTCGTAATCCGAGGGTCGCGGGTTCGCGCCCGCGTCGCGCTAAACATGCTCGCCCTCCCAGCCGTGGGGGTGTATAATGTGACGGTCAATCCCACTATTCGTTGGTAAAAGAGTAGCCCGAGAGTTGGCGGTGGGTGGTGATGACTTCCCTGTAGTCTTACACTGCTAAATTAGGGACGGCTAGCACAAATAGCCCTTGAGTAGCTTTGTGCGAAATTCCCAAACAAAAATGCTTACGGGGCAAAACCGAAAGTTATAAGAATTAATCAAAATTCAAAGATATTTTAAAGAATTATATCATATTTCAAAGTATACTAACACGTGGCGTTGTATAAATTATGTTTATCTTAATGAAACAAATTAAAATGTTTACAGGGTGCGCAGCCCAGACTGGAGTATGTTAGGAAAGCTGTGCTTAACTTATTTTGTTTGTTTGTTTGTTTTTTAGTTTCGCGCAAAGATGCTCGAGGGCTATCTGGGCTAGCTGTCTCTAATTCAGTCGTGTAAGACTAGAGGGAAGGCAGCTATTTATCACCACCCACTGCCAACTCTTGAGCTACTCTTTTACCAACAAATATTGGCATTCACTGTGACATTATAACGCCCCCACAGCTGAGAGGGCAAACATGTTTGTTGCGCGACCCTTACATTACAAGTCGAACGCCTTAACCCACCTGGCCATGCCGGGCCACTGTGCTTTAAACGACCGTTAGCTCCAGGTAAGTAAAACAAACATAACTCTATGGAAAGCGCCATCTGGTGGTATAATTTTAACTAAGTATTTAACTCCTAAAAATCTTTGAATTAATAATTTTTTATTTCTAACAATTTAAAAATTCTTAATTTTTCAGATTTTATTTTTCGAAGTTTACTGACAAGAAAATAAGCGTAAAAATTGTGGTGTGAAACCAAGAGTTCCTAGAAACAATCAATCCAGCGTTGTTTTCCTTTCCAGTTAACTTAGAAGCATATTCAAATACAAACTGCCAAGAACACTTTAGACTGATGGGTGTTGTGTCTTTTTCTTTCGGGATGCATCACTGTTAACACGAAACGTTTATTCGCCTACAAGTAGAAGGATCATATTTCTCACGAATTTAAAATTCGGTTACTTCTAACTCTTGTTCAACTGCTCTGAACACGTGGTCTTTTTCTTCTATAACAATTTGTAACACTCAATGTTTGTAATTAAGCAAAAAGTTACACAACGAGATATCTGTGCTCTTCCTGCCAAGAGTATCGAAACTCGATTTACAACGCAGACAGTCTCGCTGTGCCACTGGAGGATACCTAAGGAATTCCTTCTCGGTTCTAGTTCTCTTTTGTTCAGTATTGGAATATTTGTAATATTGAAAAGAAAACACAGGCGTTTCCCAGATGTAACTATAGGAGTCTTTGCTATCGTGTTTGGCATCTCTAGAACATAAGGATCAAAATTGATATTTTAAAGCATCAGAGAAGAACAGAAGTTTGGACAGTTAAAACTTGTGGAGGTTTTATTTAAGGTAAAGAATGAGATTACTTATATTGTCTTGTTTCTCTAAGACAGAAACATTTTACTCTAAATTCCCAGGTAACTTATTATGTGCCAAATACTCGTACTGTACAAACCGTTTAGTTAACTAGTGTTTGACCACCAACGTTGGCCATCATCGAGATAATTGATGACAACGGTTCCAGTCACAAAGAAACCACTGTTATAAATATCACTGATGAGTTGAGTAGGAAGTCATAAATAAAACACTGTTCTACACATCATGGTCACATGAGTTGTGAGGTCATAAAGAAAACACTGTTTTAGACATCACTGACATATGAGGTGTGAAGTCATAAGTAAAACAGTGTAATATACATAACGGTCACATGAGTTGTGAAGTCATAAAGAATACACTGTTTTAGACATTACTGTCACATTAGATTTCAAGCCATAAATAAAACACTGTTCTACACATCACTGTCACATGAGGTGTGAAGTCATAAAGAAATGTATGACAAGAATTCAAATAATGATGTAATTTGTAGGCTTTCCAGCCAGTTAGTTGATTTTATAAAAGTTAATAACTGCACGTTTTGTTAACGGTAAACTTTGTACGGGTCCTTATGTCAAAACCCTCGCTTATTCTCTTATTTGATTAGAAAGGTTGGGTCCCCTTCCATTTACATATATACAAGAACAATCTGGTAAATGGCAGAGGAATGGGAATTTTGTAAGCAAGCTGTTAACTTCATGATAACAGTATCCGTTAAATGTAATTCGTAAATTAACCTCATGAAACCAGTATCCGTTGAAAGTAATTCGTAAGTTAACTTAATGAAACGAGTATCCGTTATAGGTAATTTGTAAGTTAACTTTATAAAACCAGTATCCGTTAAGTGTAATTCGTAAGTTAACTTCATAAAACCAGTATCCGTTAAAAATAATTAGTAAGTCAACTTCATAAAACCAGTATCCTTTAACAGGTAATTCGTAAGTTAACTTTATAAAACCTGTATCCGTTACAGGTAATTCATTATTTAACTTCATAAAATCAGTATCTGTTAAAGGTAATTCGTAAGTTAACTTCATAAAACCAGCATCCGTTACAGGTAATTCATTATTTAACTTCATAAAATCAGTATCCGTTAAAGGTAATTCGTAAGTTAACTTCATAAAACCAGTATCCGTTACAGATAATTCATTATTTAACTTCATAAAATCAGTATCCGTTAAAGGTAATTCGTAAGTTAACTTCATAAAACCAGTATCCGTTACAGATAATTCATTATTTAATTTCATAAAATCAGTATCCGTTAAAAATAATTCGTAAGTTAACTTCATCAACCAGTATCCGTTACAGGTAATTCATTATTTAACTTCATAAAATCAGTGTACGTTAAAAATAATTCGTAAGTTAACTTCATAAAACCAGTATTCATTAAATGTAATTCGTAAGTTAACTTCATAAAACCAGTATCCGATGAAAGTAATTCGTACGTTAACTTCATAAAACCAGTATCCGTTAAAAAAAATTAGTAAGTCAACTTCATAAAACCAGTATCCGTTAAAACGTAATTCGTAAGTAAACTTCATAAAACCAGTATCCGTTGAAAAGTAATTCGTAAGTTAACTTCATGAAACCAGTATCCGTTGACAGTAATTCGTAAGTTAACTTCATAAAACCAGTAACGTTATAGGTAATTTGTAAGTTAACTTTATAAAACCAGTATCCGTTAAATGTAATTCGTAAGTTAACTTCATTAAACTAGTATCCGATGAAAGTAATTCGTTCGTTAACTTCATAAAACCAGTATCCGTTAAAGGTAATTCGTAAGTTAACTTCATCAACCAGTATCCGTTACAGGTAATTCATTATTTAACTTCATAAAATCAGTATACGTTAAAAATAATTCGTAAGTTAATTTCATAAAACCAGTATAAGTTGCAAGTAATTCGTAAGTTAACTTCATAAAACCAGTATCCGTTAAAGGTAATTTTTAAGTCAACTTCATAAAACCATTATTCATTAAATGTAATTCGTAAGTTAACTTCATAAAACCAGTATCCGTTAAAAGGTAATTCGTAAGTTAACTTTATAAAACCTGTATCCGTTACATGTAATTCATTATTTAACTTCATAAAATCAGTATCTGTTAAAGGTAATTCGTACGTTAACTTCATAAAACCAGTATCCGTTAAAAATAATTAGTAAGTCAACTTCATAAAACCAGTATCCGTTAAAAGGAAATTCCTAAGTTAACTTCATAAAACCAATATCCGTTGAAAAGTAATTCGTAAGTTAATTTCATGAAACCGGTATCCGTTGACAGTAATTCTTAAGTTAACTTCATAAAACCAGTAACGTTATAGGTAATTTGTAAGTTAACTTTATAAAACCAATATACGTTAAAAATAATTTGTAAGTTAACTTCATAAAACCAGTATCCGTTAAATGTAATTCGTAAGTTAACTTCATTAAACTAGTATCCGATGAAAGTAATTCGTTCGTTAACTTCATAGAACCAGTATCCGTTAAAGGTAATTCGTAAGTTAACTTCATGAAACTAGTATCCGTTAAAGGTAATTCGGAAGTTAACTTCATAAAACCAGTATACGTTAAAAATAATTAGTAAGTCAACTTCCTAAAACCAGTAACTTTATAGGTAATTTGTAAGTTAAGTTTATAAAACCAATATACGTTAAAATAATTCGTAAGTTAACTTCATAAAACCAGTATCCATTAAAATAATTTGTAATCAACTTCATAAAACCAGTATCCGTTAAAAGGTAATTCGTAAGTTAACTTTATAAAACCTGTATCCGTTACATGTAATTCATTATTTAACTTCATATAATCAGTATCTGTTAAAGGTAATTCGTAAGTTAATTACCCTTAAAACCTGTATCCGTTGCATGTAATTCATTATTTAACTTCATAAAATCAGTATCTGTTAAAGGTAATTCGTAAGTTAATTTCATAAAACCAGCATCCGTTACAGGTAATTCATGATTTAACTTCATAAAATCAGTATCCGTTAAAGGTATTCGTAAGTTAACTTCATGAAACCAGTATCCGTTACAGGTAATTCATTATTTAATTTCATAAAATCAGTATCCGTTAAAGGTAATTCGTAAATTAACTTCATTAACCAGTATCCGTTACAGGTAATTCATTATTTAACTTCATAAAATCAGTATACGTTAAAAATAATTTGTAAGTCAACTTCATAAAACCAGTAACGTTAAAAATAATTCGTAAGTTAACTTCATAAAACCAGTATCCGTTAAATGTAATTCGTAAGTTAACTTCATTAAACTAGTATCCGATGAAAGTAATTCGTTCGTTAACTTCATAGAACCAGTATCCGTTAAAGGTAATTCGTAAGTTAACTTCATGAAACTAGTATCCGTTAAAGGTAATTCGGAAGTTAACTTCATAAAACCAGTATACGTTAAAAATAATTAGTAAGTCAACTTCCTAAAACCAGTAACTTTATAGGTAATTTGTAAGTTAAGTTTATAAAACCAATATACGTTAAAATAATTCGTAAGTTAACTTCATAAAACCAGTATCCGTTAAATGTAATTCGTAAGTTAACTTCGTAAAACCAGTATCCGATGAAAGTAATTCGTACGTTAACTTCATAAAACAAGTATCCGTTAGGTAATTCGTAAGTTAACTTCATAAAACCAGTATCCGTTAAAGGTAATTCGGAAGTTAACTTCATAAAACCAGTATACGTTAAAATAATTCGTAAGTTAACTTCATAAAACCAGTATACGTTAAAATAATTCGTAAGTTAACTTCATAAAACCAGTATCCATTAAAATAATTAGTAATCAACTTCATAAAACCAGTATCCGTTAAAAGGTAATTCGTAAGTTAACTTTATAAAACCTGTATCCGTTACATGTAATTCATTATTTAACTTCATATAATCAGTATCTGTTAAAGGTAATTCGTAAGTTAATTACCTTTAAAACCTGTATCCGTTGCATGTAATTCATTATTTAACTTCATAAAATCAGTATCTGTTAAAGGTAATTCGTAAGCTAATTTCATAAAACCAGCATCCGTTACAGGTAATTCATGATTTAACTTCATAAAATCAGTATACGTTAAAAAATAATTTGTAAGTTAATTTCATAAAACCAGTATACGTTAAAATAATTCGTAAGTTAACTTCATAAAACCAGTATTCATTAAATGTAATTCGTAAGTTAACTTCATAAAACCCGTATCCGATTAAAGTAATTCGTTCGTTAACTTCATAAAACCAGTATCCGTTAAAAATAATTAGTAAGTCAACTTCATAAAACCAGTAACGTTAAAAATAATTCGTAAGTTAAGTTTATAAAACCAATATACGTTAAAATAATTCGTAAGTTAACTTCATAAAACCAGTATCCGTTAAATATAATTCGTAAGTTAACTTCGTAAAACCAGTATCCGATGAAAGTAATTCGTACGTTAACTTCATAAAACAAGTATCCGTTAGGGGTAATTCGTAAGTTAACTTCATAAAACCAGTATCCGTTAAAGGTAATTCGGAAGTTAACTTCATAAAACCAGTATACGTTAAAATAATTCGTAAGTTAACTTCATAAAACCAGTATACGTTAAAATAATTCGTAAGTTAACTTCATAAAACCAGTATCCATTAAAATAATTAGTAATCAACTTCATAAAACCAGTATCCGTTAAATGTAATTCGTAAGTTAACTTCGTAAAACCAGTATCCGATGAAAGTAATTCGTACGTTAACTTCATAAAACCAGTATCCGTTAAAAATAATTAGTAAGTCAACTTCATAAAACCAGTAACGTTGAAAATAATTCGTAAGTTAACTTCATAAAACCAGTATCCGTTAAATGTAATTCGTAAATTAACCTCATGAAACCAGTATCCGTTGAAAGTAATTCGTAAGTTAACTTAATGAAACGAGTATCCGTTATAGGTAATTTGTAAGTTAACTTTATAAAACCAGTATCCGTTAAGTGTAATTCGTAAGTTAACTTCATAAAACCAGTATCCGTTAAAAATAATTAGTAAGTCAACTTTATAAAACCTGTATCCGTTACAGGTAATTCATTATTTAACTTCATAAAATCAGTATCTGTTAAAGGTAATTCGTAAGTTAACTTCAAAAAACCAGCATCCGTTACAGGTAATTCATTATTTAACTTCATAAAATCAGTATCCGTTAAAGGTAATTCGTAAGTTAACTTCATAAAACCAGTATCCGTTACAGATAATTCATTATTTAACTCCATAAAATCAGTATCCGTTAGAGGTAATTCGTAAGTTAACTTCATAAAACCAGTATCCGTTACAGATAATTCATTATTTAATTTCATAAAATCAGTATCCGTTAAAAATAATTCGTAAGTTAACTTCATCAACCAGTATCCGTTACAGGTAATTCATTATTTAACTTCATAAAATCAGTGTACGTTAAAAATAATTCGTAAGTTAACTTCATAAAACCAGTATTCATTAAATGTAATTCGTAAGTTAACTTCATAAAACCAGTATCCGATGAAAGTAATTCGTACGTTAACTTCATAAAACCAGTATCCGTTAAAAAAAATTAGTAAGTCAACTTCATAAAACCAGTATCCGTTAAAACGTAATTCGTAAGTAAACTTCATAAAACCAGTATCCGTTGAAAAGTAATTCGTAAGTTAACTTCATGAAACCAGTATCCGTTGACAGTAATTCGTAAGTTAACTTCATAAAACCAGTAACGTTATAGGTAATTTGTAAGTTAACTTTATAAAACCAGTATCCGTTAAATGTAATTCGTAAGTTAACTTCATTAAACTAGTATCCGATGAAAGTAATTCGTTCGTTAACTTCATAAAACCAGTATCCGTTAAAGGTAATTCGTAAGTTAACTTCATCAACCAGTATCCGTTACAGGTAATTCATTATTTAACTTCATAAAATCAGTATACGTTAAAATAATTCGTAAGTTAATTTCATAAAACCAGTATAAGTTGCAAGTAATTCGTAAGTTAACTTCATAAAACCAGTATCCGTTAAAAGGTAATTCGTAAGTTAACTTTATAAAACCTGTATCCGTTACATGTAATTCATTATTTAACTTCATAAAATCAGTATCTGTTAAAGGTAATTCGTACGTTAACTTCATAAAACCAGTATCCGTTAAAAATAATTAGTAAGTCAACTTCATAAAACCAGTATCCGTTAAAAGGAAATTCCTAAGTTAACTTCATAAAACCAATATCCGTTGAAAAGTAATTCGTAAGTTAATTTCATGAAACCGGTATCCGTTGACAGTAATTCTTAAGTTAACTTCATAAAACCAGTAACGTTATAGGTAATTTGTAAGTTAACTTTATAAAACCAATATACGTTAAAAATAATTTGTAAGTTAACTTCATAAAACCAGTATCCGTTAAATGTAATTCGTAAGTTAACTTCATTAAACTAGTATCCGATGAAAGTAATTCGTTCGTTAACTTCATAGAACCAGTATCCGTTAAAGGTAATTCGTAAGTTAACTTCATGAAACTAGTATCCGTTAAAGGTAATTCGAAGTTAACTTCATAAAACCAGTATACGTTAAAAATAATTAGTAAGTCAACTTCCTAAAACCAGTAACTTTATAGGTAATTTGTAAGTTAAGTTTATAAAACCAATATACGTTAAAATAATTCGTAAGTTAACTTCATAAAACCAGTATCCATTAAAATAATTTGTAATCAACTTCATAAAACCAGTATCCGTTAAAAGGTAATTCGTAAGTTAACTTTATAAAACCTGTATCCGTTACATGTAATTCATTATTTAACTTCATATAATCAGTATCTGTTAAAGGTAATTCGTAAGTTAATTACCCTTAAAACCTGTATCCGTTGCATGTAATTCATTATTTAACTTCATAAAATCAGTATCTGTTAAAGGTAATTCGTAAGTTAATTTCATAAAACCAGCATCCGTTACAGGTAATTCATGATTTAACTTCATAAAATCAGTATCCGTTAAAGGTATTCGTAAGTTAACTTCATGAAACCAGTATCCGTTACAGGTAATTCATTATTTAATTTCATAAAATCAGTATCCGTTAAAGGTAATTCGTAAATTAACTTCATTAACCAGTATCCGTTACAGGTAATTCATTATTTAACTTCATAAAATCAGTATACGTTAAAAATAATTTGTAAGTTAATTTCATAAAACCAGTATACGTTAAAAATAATTCGTAAGTTAACTTCATAAAACCAGTATTCATTAAATGTAATTCGTAAGTTAACTTCATTAAACTAGTATCCGATGAAAGTAATTCGTTCGTTAACTTCATAGAACCAGTATCTGTTAAAGGTAATTCGTAAGTTAACTTCATGAAACTAGTATCCGTTAAAGGTAATTCGGAAGTTAACTTCATAAAACCAGTATACGTTAAAAATAATTAGTAAGTCAACTTCCTAAAACCAGTAACTTTATAGGTAATTTGTAAGTTAAGTTTATAAAACCAATATACGTTAAAATAATTCGTAAGTTAACTTCATAAAACCAGTATCCGTTAAATGTAATTCGTAAGTTAACTTCGTAAAACCAGTATCCGATGAAAGTAATTCGTACGTTAACTTCATAAAACAAGTATCCGTTAGGGGTAATTCGTAAGTTAACTTCATAAAACCAGTATCCGTTAAAGGTAATTCGGAAGTTAACTTCATAAAACCAGTATACGTTAAAATAATTCGTAAGTTAACTTCATAAAACCAGTATACGTTAAAATAATTCGTAAGTTAACTTCATAAAACCAGTATCCATTAAAATAATTAGTAATCAACTTCATAAAACCAGTATCCGTTAAAAGGTAATTCGTAAGTTAACTTTATAAAACCTGTATCCGTTACATGTAATTCATTATTTAACTTCATATAATCAGTATCTGTTAAAGGTAATTCGTAAGTTAATTACCTTTAAAACCTGTATCCGTTGCATGTAATTCATTATTTAACTTCATAAAATCAGTATCTGTTAAAGGTAATTCGTAAGCTAATTTCATAAAACCAGCATCCGTTACAGGTAATTCATGATTTAACTTCATAAAATCAGTATACGTTAAAAATAATTTGTAAGTTAATTTCATAAAACCAGTATACGTTAAAAATAATTCGTAAGTTAACTTCATAAAACCAGTATTCATTAAATGTAATTCGTAAGTTAACTTCATAAAACCCGTATCCGATTAAAGTAATTCGTTCGTTAACTTCATAAAACCAGTATCCGTTAAAAATAATTAGTAAGTCAACTTCATAAAACCAGTAACGTTAAAAATAATTCGTAAGTTAACTTCATAAAACCAGTATCCGTTAAATGTAATTCGTAAGTTAACTTCATTAAACTAGTATCCGATGAAAGTAATTCGTTCGTTAACTTCATAGAACCAGTATCCGTTAAAGGTAATTCGTTCGTTAACTTCATAGAACCAGTATCCGTTAAAGGTAATTCGTAAGTTAACTTCATGAAACTAGTATCCGTTAAAGGTAATTCGGAAGTTAACTTCATAAAACCAGTATACGTTAAAAATAATTAGTAAGTCAACTTCCTAAAACCAGTAACTTTATAGGTAATTTGTAAGTTAAGTTTATAAAACCAATATACGTTAAAATAATTCGTAAGTTAACTTCATAAAACCAGTATCCGTTAAATATAATTCGTAAGTTAACTTCGTAAAACCAGTATCCGATGAAAGTAATTCGTACGTTAACTTCATAAAACAAGTATCCGTTAGGGGTAATTCGTAAGTTAACTTCATAAAACCAGTATCCGTTAAAGGTAATTCGGAAGTTAACTTCATAAAACCAGTATACGTTAAAATAATTCGTAAGTTAACTTCATAAAACCAGTATACGTTAAAATAATTCGTAAGTTAACTTCATAAAACCAGTATCCATTAAAATAATTAGTAATCAACTTCATAAAACCAGTATCCGTTAAATGTAATTCGTAAGTTAACTTCGTAAAACCAGTATCCGATGAAAGTAATTCGTAAGTTAACTTCATAAAACCAGTATCCGTTAAATATAATTCGTAAGTTAACTTCGTAAAACCAGTATCCGATGAAAGTAATTCGTACGTTAACTTCATAAAACAAGTATCCGTTAGGTAATTCGTAAGTTAACTTCATAAAACCAGTATCCGTTAAAGGTAATTCGGAAGTTAACTTCATAAAACCAGTATACGTTAAAATAATTCGTAAGTTAACTTCATAAAACCAGTATACGTTAAAATAATTCGTAAGTTAACTTCATAAAACCAGTATCCATTAAAATAATTAGTAATCAACTTCATAAAACCAGTATCCGTTAAATGTAATTCGTAAGTTAACTTCGTAAAACCAGTATCCGATGAAAGTAATTCGTACGTTAACTTCATAAAACCAGTATCCGTTAAAAATAATTAGTAAGTCAACTTCATAAAACCAGTAACGTTGAAAATAATTCGTAAGTTAACTTCATAAAACCAGTATCCGTTAAATGTAATTCGTAAGTTAACTTCATTAAACTAGTATCCGATGAAAGTAATTCGTTCGTTAACTTCATAGAACCAGTATCCGTTAAAGGTAATTCGTAAGTTAACTTCATGAAACTAGTATCCGTTAAAGGTAATTCGGAAGTTAACTTCATAAAACCAGTATACGTTAAAAATAATTAGTAAGTCAACTTCCTAAACCAGTAACTTTATAGGTAATTTGTAAGTTAAGTTTATAAAACCAATATACGTTAAAATAATTCGTAAGTTAACTTCATAAAACCAGTATCCGTTAAATGTAATTCGTAAGTTAACTTCGTAAAACCAGTATCCGATGAAAGTAATTCGTACGTTAACTTCATAAAACAAGTATCCGTTAGGGGTAATTCGTAAGTTAACTTCATAAAACCAGTATCCGTTAAAGGTAATTCGGAAGTTAACTTCATAAAACCAGTATACGTTAAAATAATTCGTAAGTTAACTTCATAAAACCAGTATACGTTAAAATAATTCGTAAGTTAACTTCATAAAACCAGTATCCATTAAAATAATTTGTAATCAACTTCATAAAACCAGTATCCGTTAAAAGGTAATTCGTAAGTTAACTTTATAAAACCTGTATCCGTTAGATGTAATTCATTATTTAACTTCATATAATCAGTATCTGTTAAAGGTAATTCGTAAGTTAATTACCTTTAAAACCTGTATCCGTTGCATGTAATTCATTATTTAACTTCATAAAATCAGTATCTGTTAAAGGTAATTCGTAAGTTAATTTCATAAAACCAGCATCCGTTACAGGTAATTCATGATTTAACTTCATAAAATCAGTATCCGTTAAAGGTATTCGTAAGTTAACTTCATAAAACCAATATCCGTTACAGGTAATTCATTATTTAATTTCATAAAATCAGTATCCGTTAAAGGTAATTCGTAAATTAACTTCATCAACCAGTATCCGTTACAGGTAATTCATTATTTAACTTCATAAAATCAGTATACGTTAAAAATAATTTGTAAGTTAATTTCATAAAACCAGTATACGTTAAAAATAATTCGTAAGTTAACTTCATAAAACCAGTATTCATTAAATGTAATTCGTAAGTTAACTTCATAAAACCAGTATCTGATTAAAGTAATTCGTTCGTTAACTTCATAAAACCAGTATCCGTTAAAAATAATTAGTAAGTCAACTTCATAAAACCAGTAACGTTAAAAATAATTCGTAAGTTAACTTCATGAAACCGGTATTCGTTAAAGGTAATTTGTAAGTTAATTGCATAAAACCAGTATCTGTTGAAAGTAATTCGTAAGTTAACGTCATAAAATCAGTATCCGTTAAATGTAATTTGTAAGTTAACACATAAAAACAATATTCATTACAGGTAATTCGTAAGTTAAAATGAAAATCATTTTAAGGTAAGTCGTAATAGTTTCGTTGTAAGAAATAATTTTTCAGATTTTCTGGTGTTGTTACCCAGGTTCGAGGGAAGTTAACACTGAGTTTCGTCACCGTCATGCTATTTATAAGACCGTGTAGATTGTTTTGGTAAACCCCGTGGTTAAATAAGTTTCGCCGACGCAAAGTACTCTCAAAATTCCATATTGCAGGTTACAATGATGTAAAAAATGTCTACATAAAACATAAACCCAAAAATTACTTTCTTCATCCAATGGGGTCCTTAAACTCCATTATACGTAATTACCTTTTCTATTTCCTGAGTATCGAATGCCACGAGCTACTTCCACGTATTCTTATCTGCTTGAGGCGTCAAAGTTTAGCTTATCGTTGTAGATATTAACTTCACTTCATGTTTAGTTCTAATGCAACCATGTCAGTGACTTACATGAATTTTACCGATAATTTAAAAGTTCAGTGTATTGTTATTAAAAGGATTTCAAATTTTCTCTTCCATGAGTTTAAAAGGTGAAGGCAGGATTTCTCTACCCTTCAACTGTATTATTTAATCCATCTTGTTGTTTCTGTGTGTTCTTACTGGTACCTCTAATAGTAAACAAACGTGATGGTTTGATTTTCTGTAAATGTACTTCGCACGGTATTTCTACGAT
The DNA here is from genome assembly GCF_004210375.1 of Tachypleus tridentatus. Classification (NCBI taxonomy): domain Eukaryota; kingdom Metazoa; phylum Arthropoda; class Merostomata; order Xiphosura; family Limulidae; genus Tachypleus; species Tachypleus tridentatus. Next base: position 261,654,610 of record NC_134837.1, on the reverse strand, counting down.
AGTCCACCAGAACGGATTTTTATATTATTTTGTTCACTCTATTTAAGGAAAAACTCTGCTATCATTCAGCGCTCATTTGTTAAGAATTTGTTTTTGTTTTAGTGGGCGGAGTTACGTGAGAAAGACAGTCTATTACCCAGTGTCAATGACTTCCTCTGTCGCGTGCCGACATTTGTTGAAGGATTGTGAGAGTGGAAAAAACATGGCATTGTGTTGTGAGGTTGGCGAAGTTCGCGCCTTCTATAAACGTATTTTGATAAACAAGTGAAACATAAAAATTCACCTATTATAAGTAAAGATGTAAGTATAATACAGTGATTGAAACACACAAAAATACATCTATTAAAAATAAGGAAGAAAGTACAATATATTGTTTGAAACATAAGTAAAATACACATATAAAAGTAAGTAAGTATAATACACTTATTCATTGAAACATACGTAACATGCTCCTATTCAGAGTAATGAAGTGAGTATAATACAGTGATTGAAACGTGTAAAATACAACAAGTAAGGGTGCAAATAAAGCATAACCCGATTGAATGTAAGTATATTAAACACATAAATACAATAATTGAAAGACAGAATGCAGGTTAAAACAATGAAAAACATTCGAGTAAAATATGTTTACTGAAAGTGAAAACATTAACGTAACACACTGAGGTCAAAGTTCATCTCTTTGTTTCTAAACGTCTTGCTTTAATGATGTATCACCGAAGGTAATTATTGTAGTCGGGTAGAAGTGGGTCAGACAGATGGTTTGCTTTGCAACATCTCAGAGAGTAATTCAAAGATGGTTAAAGAGACAAGAAGTAATTCAATTGGAAATATGATTATTGTCGAATTTAGAAACAATAACTGCTGCTAATCCTACAATAATGAAGATAGTAGTTCACAAAAGTTTGAATAAAGAATAATGAATTATATCGGTAGTTTAATTCTTTAAACAAATTCCGCCTTAAGCAAATCATTGATTTTTCTTTCGACGTTACCAGAAAATCAATTCTTCTCAACTGGCCTGAAATCTTGCTCTTTGATAGAGTTTCACTTAATGTAAGATGTTTAAGATAACTACTCTTTCAGTAGTCTACATGATACAGTATATTCTACTGATTGTTTTAAAAAAGGAAATTCATAATGACCAGACTTATTACTGAGAATAACAAGTGTTACAGTTTCTTATTTTTTCTGCAACATTCTTTATAGTAAAGTTCAATAGTGTCTGGTGATTACGTCTTAAAATAGCACTACAAATTTTCCAGGTACTGCTTTTAATTAATTTCCATGTTTAGTGACGAGAAAATCGGTTTTTGTTTCTTTTTCTAGTAGGTGAACATTTTTAATTAAAAGTTTAATACCAGAACACCGAAATCGTTAAACATACATCGATGCTTAACCACTTCATGTTTGAACTTTAACGTCACTAAAATGAGTTTATAAAATTCATTACAGAGACACGATATTGTTTCTTGTAGAACTATAGAGTTCAGAGTAATATATTTATGTTAAAAAAAGAAAACCTGAAATAAATCAGGGCGTTCGTTTTTAAAAATACTCGTCATAGTCGTCGATTTCACTGTGCTTAAGCCTATTTAACAATGAAATATTTTATCTTGCTTTGAAAGTGAACAATGTTTTGTTCTAGTTTAATATTAAGCTAGAGTTTTTAGTTTACTTTGGTGTTCAACAATATTTTTCTTTTTCTTTCGTGTTCAACAAAATCTTTATTTTACTTTCGTGTTCAATAATATTTTTATTTTACTTTCTTGTTCAACAATATTTTACTTTCGTCTTCGACAGTATTTTTATTTTACTCTTGTATTGAATAATATGTTTTCCTACTTTGATATTCAACAATATATTAGTAATTTGATATAATGTTTAAAAAACACTAGAACGTAAATTAAAGATTTAGTTTCTTTCATGTTCATCGTTTAACTTTTCGTTAGCCCCCTCCTGGCACAGCGGTATGTCTACGGATTTATAAGGATAAAATCAGGGGTTCGATTCCCCTCGGTGGGCTCAGCAGATAGCCCGATGTGGCTTTGTTGTAAGAAAAACACAAACACACAACTTTTCGTTAAACAAAGAAGCGAAAAAATAATAAACAAATCATTTCTCTGATTGAAAGAAATGTGATGTTTTCTTAGAGTCAATGTCCACTTTTCAACAAAACAAACGATTTCAAGTTGAATGCACGTGAGTACAAAGGATGATATACCTTTCCACACAATGACTTTGCTAGCTCTATTAATCATATCTAGTTGCATACCAGAACACGTTTATTGGCTCGGAACAATTTATAGTTCAAGTTAAAACACGCAACTTGGAAAGAATTATTCTTCTATGCTATTTCTTTAAATATCTGTTTTTTTTTTCAGAAGAGTTCTCGTTGTCTTTAGTTCCAACTCAGCTGTCAGCTTAATGACCCACGGAGATAACTTCCAACTAGTAATAGAATTCGTGAACTACAAGAATATTGAAAGTATATTAATTTTTGACAGATTAAGTTTAAGTATTCTTTTCCGATATCAAATAAAACTTTAACAAAAATTTAACCTTGGTACAAAAACGTTGTAGATTTGCAAAAAGTGAAGTACTTTAGAAACGGTACATTAGGTCCGTTAAGCGCTCTAATAGTATATGAAATAAACGACGCAATAAAGTTCAATATTTTCAAAAGAAAGCAAAAATCTTCCAAAATGAGAGTATATCCAATCTAACTGGAATATTGTAATCTAACTCTTACATTTTTTTTATTTACGAAGACTTATTGGAACGCTAATATTTATTATGAAACTCTAGTAAAAAACGAGTTAAGTTATAATTTAGCTTTAACATTACTATTACTAACAAAATAATATTTTTTATTTTTATTTTATCAATCATATTTTTCTGTAAACTGTAGAACCATGTGAGTGTTACATGTACATTGTATAATATAGGGTATTATTACAGCTTCAACATTATTGTTGCATTCTAATATTATTGTTATCCATGAAACTTTATGGTTTATGTGTAATGTCAGTGTCATGATTTCAATAGACACTTTACTGGTTATTCTAACACCACGTTCACTAGTAGTTTCAAAGATACTTTTACTGTCCTTCTTTCACTGTGTATTTTGTTCTTTCATGTCAACATGAAAGTAATGTTTTCACTGTGAGTGACATTGTAATGTTACAATAACCTTTTTATTGCAAACCGTACGATCATGTTACTCCTGGATTTATACTGTAAACATTTCTATCACATTACTATTAGATTTATACCAGAAACATTACTATGATACCACTGTTAGATTTGTAGTGTAAACATTTCTATCACATTACTATTAGATTTATACCAGAAACATTACTATGATACCACTGTTAGATTTGTACTGTAAACATTTCTATCACATTACTATTAGATTTATACCAGAAACATTACTATGATACCACTGTTAGATTTGTAGTGTAAACATTTCTATCACATTACTATTAGATTTATACCAGAAACATTACTATGATACCACTGTTAGATTTGTACTGTAAACATTTCTATCACATTACTATTAGATTTATACCAGAAACATTACTATGATACCACTGTTAGATTTGTACTGTAAACATTTGTATCACATTACTATTAGATTTATACCAGAAACATTACTATGATACCACTGTTAGATTTGTACTGTAAACATTTGTATCACATTACTATTAGATTTATACCAGAAACATTATTATTAACTATTGTTAGGTTTGTACTGTAAATATTTCTATTAGATTTATACCAGAAACATTACTACGATACTACTGTTAGATGTGTACTGTAAATATTTCTATTAGATTTATACCAGAAACATTACTACGATACTACTGTTAGATTTGTACTGTAAATATTTCTATTAGATTTATACCAGAAACATTACTACGATACTACTGTTAGATTTGTACTCAGGGCCGGATTACTACTGTTAGATCTATACTCAGGGCCAGATTACTACTGTTTTGATCTATACCCAGAGCCCAATTACTACTGTTAGATCTTACCCAGGGCCGGATTACTACTGTTAGATCTATACCCAGGGCCGGATTATTACTGTTAGATCTATACTCAGGGCCGGATTACCACTGTTTTAATCTATACCCAGGGCCCGATTACTACTGTTTTGACCTATACCCAGGGCCGGATTACTACTGTTAGATCTATATCCATGGCCGTATTACTATTGTTTTGATCTATACCCAGAGCCAGATTACTACTGTTCGATCTATACCCAGAGCCGGATTACTACTGTTAGATCTATACCCAGAGCCGGATTACTACTGTTAGATCTATACCCAGGGCCGGATTACTACTGTTAGATCTATACCCAAAGCCGGATTACTACTGTTAGATCTATACCCAGGGCCGGATTACTACTGTTAGATCTATACCCAGGGCCGGATTTAGACCTGAGACATTCCGACTGTGGAGACCCTTAACCATTACCAAACTCATGTTGTTGTACACCAAAGAAAAATAACTTATATTTTCAGTTGTTATGATTATACTGTTTTTAACCGACGACATTATAACTCTCCAGTGACACATCAGTAAGCTATAGGCTTATGACGCTAAAAACTTAGCTTTCGATACACGTGAGGGAACGTCATAGGTAGCCATTGTGTAGTTTGGAGTTTTACACAAGATAGACAGATAACATAGCAACAAAAGAAAATGATAGAATGTAAACAATAAGTTGTTGTATTTACCACTGAACTACCAATACCTTGTTTCGATATACATGGTAATATACCATATAAACAACAACAGGAACAGGTAAAGAAACGTAAAAACAACAACAAATTGGTAAATTGAGGGTTAATGGTACACGTCTTAACAAATACATATTAGAATTTAATTACTCATATAAAACGTAAAAGTCGATTCTTTGTTACCCCATCCTTTATCTAACGGTTCTTTGATATTTTCCTACAAGCGTTGTTAGTAAATGCTGTTAAAACAACGCTAAACGCAGTTCTTTAATTCTAATAGAAAGTATTCGATAAATCAGCTCCATTCAAATATTTTCTCCATTTCCTATGTTGTACAACTTGTTTCGTTATTCTATAGAAAAACGTCAGTTCTCGGCGTTCCTTTTCTCAACACTTTTCGACAGAGAGCTTCGATCAATGCAGGTATCTGTAATGAAGCCAACACTCGATCTTTGTCGGTGCCTAGCTGAACCAGCTGGCAAACGGTTCTATCCTTCACTGTACGTATCTCTCTCTTATTCCGGCTAGCTCGAAAACGCAATAATCAACACACAGATGAAAGAATCGTAGTTGCAGAACATATGAATCTTTGAAACGTTTCTTCATACATCAAAGTCAAAATCAATTTCATAACAAGCCTCATTTTAATTATATATTTCTGGACGATAATTAATAGCTCAACAGCGCTGTCCCCTTGTCGTGCTTAGAAAACACATTTTTTCGGAAAAAAAAACTATTGATTATTCGCTTATTAATAAGATTAAATTAAAAGTAAAATTAATTAAGACCAAAATCCTACCTTTCAATGTGGAGAACACCAGCGCAAAAATGATCAAATTAGCTTGGCATGAAAAACTATGATTTCTAGCTCTCTTAAAAAAAAAATCAGTTGTTAAGTGGTTTGATGTACTAGTTGAAAAAAAAATCTTCAGTTGTTAAGTGGTTTGATGCACTAGTTGAAAAAAAATCTTTAGTTGTTAAGTGGTTTGATGTACTAGTTGAAAAAAAAATCTTCAGTTGTTAAGTGGTTTGATGTACTAGTTGAAAAAAAATCTTTAGTTGTTAAGTGGTTTGATGTACTAGTTGAAAAAAAAATCTTCAGTTGTTAAATGGTTTGATGTACTAGTTGAAAACAAAAATCTTCAGTTGTTAAGTGGTTTGATGTACTAGTTGAAAAAAAATATTCAGTTGTTAAGTGGTTTGATGTACTAGTTGAAAAAAAAATCTTCAGTTGTTAAGTGGTTTAATGTACGAGTTGAAAAAAAATCTTCAGTTGTTAAGTGGTTTGATGTACTAGTTGAAAACAAAAATCTTCAGTTGTTAAGTGGTTTGGTGTACTAGTTGAAAAAAAATCTTCAGTTGTTAAGTGGTTTGATGTACTAGTTGAAAACAAAATCTTCAGTTGTTAAGTGGTTTGATGTACTAGTTGAAAAAAATCTTCAGTTGTTAAGTGGTTTGATGTACTAGTTGAAAAAAAATCTTCAGTTGTTAAGTGGTTTGATGTACTAGTTGAAAAAAATCTTCAGTTGTGAGTGGTTTGATGTACTAGTTGAAAAAAATCTTCAGTTGTTAAGTGGTTTGATGTACTAGTTGAAATTAGTTACAACATTAATGCAACGCAAAACATGTGAGAACCAATATAAAAACTGTTTCAGTAGATTGGTTGTTAGTTAGTTAGTTAGTTATCACCATTAGATTCCATCTAGGAACATAGGGCCGCAATCGCTTGCGGATTCTTCAACAAGTATTTGAGTGAGTAGGTTGTTAGCCCACTGCACCGAGCCGTCCCTAAGTGTAAGACTAGAGGGAAGGCAGCTAGTCATCACCACCCACCGTCAACTCTTGAGCTACTCTTTTACCAACGAATAGTAGGGTTGACCATAACATTATAACGCCCCACGGCTGGGAGTGCGAGCATGTTTGGCGCGACGCGGACGCGAACCCGTGACCCTCGGATTACGAGTCGCACGCCTTACGCGCTTGGCCATGCCAGGCCCACATTGGTTGTTACTGATAATTAACTCCAGCCAATAAGAAATCGACTGAACAAACTTATCGATGTTATGAGATTGACACAAACAAGGAAAGAAGAGATAAACAGTAAGAGCATTAGGACTGTGTGTAGTGTAACATAAACATTTGGTGAGAACACCAGGACTGCGTGTAGTGTAACATAAACATTTGGTGAGAATACTAGGACTTGTGTAGTGTAACATAAACATTTGGTGAGAACACTAGGATTGTGTGTAGTGCAACGTAAACATTTGGTGAGAACACTAGGACTGTGTGTAGTGTAACGTAAACATTTGGTGAGAACACTAGGACTGTGTGTAGTGTAACATGAACATTTAGTGAGAACACCAGGATTGCGTGTAGTGTAACATAAACATTTGGTGAGAACACCAGGACTGCGTGTAGTGTAACATAAACATTTGGTGAGAACACCAGGACTGCGTGTAGTGTAACGTAAACATTTGGTGAGAACACTAGTACTGTGTGTAGTGTAACATAAACATTTGGTGAGAACACTAGGACTGTGTGTAGATAAAACACTAGAACAGAACATTGGGACCTCTTTCAATATTTTGTACTGGATTTTTCTGAGAGCTATAAATATAGCACTGAGTGCAAATTTTCTGTTATTAGAAAAAAACATCACAAGTTTGACCTATATAACTCTATGTCACAGAAAGTAAAACTGTCAAGATTTTCAGGTACAGATGAAGAAATGTTAAAGTCTGTATGACACTATGAAAGACAGGTATGGAATAATTAAAATAAATTTAATGACAGGTGGTAACACTGCAAGTTTACAGTAAACAGTGTCCATAAAATGAACTAAATTCTTTCTCGGCTCAGTTACATATATTTCTACCTTGGGGTCTGTAAATGTATTGTACTTGTATTGGTTTGTATTGTACTTGGTATTAATTTCTCTTGTACTTTGTATTGAATGGTATTGTATCTTTATTTTTTAACATTTATTTCTATTGTACTTTATATCGATTTATATTGTATTTTGTATTGATTTGTATTTTACTTTGTATTGATTTCTTTGTACTTTATATCGATGTGTATTATACTTTATATTGATTTTTATTTATTTTGTATTGGTTTTTATTGTAGTTTGTATTTTTTCTATTGTACTTTTTATTCAATGGTATTGTATCTTTATTGATTTGTATTGCACTCTATGTAGATTTGTATTGTAACTTTGAATTGATTTGTATTGTAACTTTGTATTGATTTGTATTGTAACTTTGTATTGATTTCTATTGTACTTAGTATTGTACATTTTCTTTATTTATTTTATACTTTGTATTTATATGTATTATACTTTGTTGTTTATTTGTGTCGTCATTGTATTTATTTTATTGTTAGAATTATTTAGTTATTGTTCTACATATTTTACATCAGTTTGTCCATGAAATAGTATTTTATCATAACTTGCTAAAGTCTGTCTGTTACCTTCATCAAACACTTTAAGTGTTACTCATGTAACATGTCTCTCTACTGAAATACCAGGTACTGTCTTCATAAACCAGTATAAAAATGTTTCTCTAATGCAGTACTAGGGTGTCTGATGAAAACGTTAGCACAGTTTTAATAGTTACCGTGTTATAACTGCTAACCTTACCCAGTACTTGTAAGAAATGTCTATTGCTTCATTATCCACCTAACAATAACAGGAATGACACGGGAACAGAATATCTTGTGTGAAAATATCAGTGTAAATAGAACATAACATAAAGCATCAGTATAAACAGAACATAACATAAAATATCAGTGCAAATAGAACATAACATAAAACATCAGTGTAAACAGAACATAACATAAAACACCAGTGTAAACAGAACATAACATAAAACACCAGTGCAAACAGAACATAACATAAAACATCAGTGTAAACAGAACATAACATAAAACACCAGTGCAAACAGAACAGAACATAAAACATCAGTGTAAACAGAACAGAACATAAAACATCAGTGTAAATAGAACATAACATAAAGCATCAGTGTAAACAGAACATAACATAAAATATCAGTGTAAATAGAACATAACATAAAGCATCAGTGTAAACAGAACATAACATAAAACATTAATGTAAACAAAACATAACATAAAATATCAGTGCAAATAGAACATAACATAAAACATCAGTGTAAACAGAACATAACATAAAACATCAGTGTAAACAGAACATAACATAAAACACCAGTGTAAATAGAACATAACATAAAACAACAGTGTAAATAGAACATAACATAAAGCATCAGTGTAAACAGAACATAACATAAAATATCAGTGTAAACAAAACATAACATAAAACATCAGTGTAAACAGAACATAACATAAAATATCAGTGTAAACAAAACATAACATAAAACATCAGTGTAAACAGAACAGAACATAAAACATCAGTGTAAACAGAACATAATATAAAACATCAGTGTAAACAGAACAGAACATAAAACATCAGTGTAAACAGAACAGAACATAAAACATCAGTGTAAACAGAACATAACATAAAACATTAGTGTAAACAAAACATAACGGTGCAGAAGTTAATTCTTGCACGTGCTTCTGTCCTTTTCAGCCCAATGTTGTCTTCTTGGAGTAAAAAACTGGTCAGCAAAGTCTATTGATCTTAGGAACTCTGAATTTCCTTAAGGTCACAAAAAATGAGGAAATCGTTTAACTCCAAGCTGACCTTCGGGTATTAAAATTAGGCACACTTTTGATTAAGCAACGTTAGACGATTCTTCTGTTCTTTTGTTTCAGTTTTGTTTTGGTAATTATCCATTTTATGCAAAATTATTATTGATTTCTAATCGATTTGATGGCCATAATCTTATATTTCATTAAAAATATAATTAACTTTTATCATATTTAGTGTTAGAATATTTTATTTAATTAAATATATAATTAACTTTTACCATATTTAGTGTCTTCTCAGTGTTGATACTTCCACACTTCTTTATTATATTTTAGGACATTTTCCTGGACACATCATTTTAAATATACATAAGCCTTCGATCTAAAGTCTCGAACTGCTGTCGAACTTTGCTAGTTTGGTAAACTTATTATAGAGCTGTTGAGAAATCTACGAAAAATATAAATGTTTTGTCACTTAAATATACGTTTTTACTATTTTTACCTATGTATTTTTACTGTTCTTTAAGTGTACTATTTTATTCTCATGCCGAGCCGCCAAATGTTCCAGAAAATAGCTTTAAAATATTTAAAGGTTTTGAAAAAATCGATTTGAAAGATAATACTTTATAAATTAAGGTATTTTCCAATGAAATGTTGACTTACATGAGGTTTATTCGTTCTTTACACGAACAATATTTATATGGCAATTCAAGGGCGCTTATAAACAATACAGACTGCGTTTGGTTGTGTTGTTATTAAGCACAAGGCTGTACAATTTGTGTTTTGTGCACCACGAGTATCGAAACCCGAATTTTAGCGTTGTGAGCCTGCAGACTTGCCACTGGGAAGGGTACACAGTGCCAGAGGGCACAGCATTTAAACGAAGCAATCCTTGAATCTTCAAAGTTATCCACAGAACAAAACGTTCACGAAGTAGAACTTTAGAACAATAAAATAAACACTGGGATTACGAAAGAGAGTCTTCCATGCCCAAAACCCGCTGTGAAGAGGTGGGACTTAACTCTGGGTGTCTTCCAAGCCCAAAACCCACTGTGAAGAGGTGGGACTTAACTCTGGGTGTCTTCCAAGCCCAAAACCCGCTGTGAAGAGGTGGGACTTAACTCTGGGTGTCTTCCAAGCCCAAAACCCACTGTGAAGAGGTGGGACTTAACTCTGGGTGTCTTCCAAGCCCAAAACCCGCTGTGAAGAGGTGGGACTTAACTCTGGGTGTATTTCAAGCCCAAAACCCACTGTGAAGAGGTGGGACTTAACTATAAACAAGGATTTAATTAGTGAAGACTCAAAGACTGTTTCAGTGACAAAGATAACAGAGAAATGGAACCATAACAATCCCAATATACTAGAAACCTGTCAAGCCTCTTGATGTAACTTCAATTAAATTCTATGCATTTGGTCAAGTTATAATATGTGAAGAGATTGTCAAGAAGCATGCATTGAGACCGACATTTCTTTCAGAGAAACTTTTATAAAAAAAAACGTTTGTTGTACAGGGAAAAATAGTACGTAATCACAGCCATCAGATTTATCACAATTAACGACGAAGGAAGTTACCCTCCTCCCACCCCCCGGGGATTATCACGGGGTGCGGGACGTGTCTTTATAAAGCATGATTAATGGAAGTCACGTTGTTGGTGTTTTAATTTCAAGATTGGTTAACACTTTAAGTTAAAGACATGACTTTGGACGTGTAAAAATTTTACGTAAAGAAAATATAAGTGTTTCAGATTCTATAGCACCTAGAACACATCAAAGTAAAATGAATTAATCAAAACAAAATAGGTTTACTGAACATGTGCTGAATTTGAGATTGTATATGTTGTGTTACTACTATATGAATTTAATATTTCGGATCGTTATGATACAAACCAAAACACTTTTGTAGCTTTCACATCAAAAACGGTCAGATCAAGTATGTTTCTAATACAGTAGTATCTTCGTTGTTGGTTTTCGGGTTTAGTCAATACAATTTAAAGTAATAGGGTGAATTTTTGTTGTACCCGATAAGGTTTTGGTTTGTTTTGAATTTAGCGCAAAGCTACACGAGGGCTATCTGCACTAGCAGTCCCTAAGTTAGCAATGTAAGACTAGAAGAAAGGAGGTTATTCATCACCACCCACCGCCAACTCTTGGGCTACTCTTTTAACCAACGAATAGTGGGATTGACCGTCACATAATAACGCCCCTAAGGCTGAAAGGGCGAGCATATTTGGTTCCTGATAAGGAGATATAAACATGAATCAAAAGTGTCCAAAACTAAATGGTAGCTGTGAGTTATTTTAACGATATATCAGGAATCTTTGAAAGCCGTTATTTCACAAACAATGCAATATAAAACTGAAACGCAAGAAAATTATATTTAATTAGCCGCAAGTTAACATTAAAATTAATTAACATAGTTCACAAAGAGTAAGGGTGCGACTGAAACGTCTTTATTACACAAAGAGATATTTCACCTGAACCTGGATTAAAATTGGATACGTGTATTTAGTTAATTAAACTGTTTTAAGACGCATTGTTTTACTTAACTATATGTAGAATGCGTACGTGTATTTAGTTAATTAAACTGTTTTCAGAAACATTGTTTTACTTAACTATATGTAGAATGCGTACGTGTATTTGGTTAATTAAACTGTTTTCAGAAACATTGTTTTGCTTAACTGTATATAGAATTGGTACGTGTATTAAGTTAATTAAACTGTTTTCAGACACATTGTTTTACTTAACTATATGTAGAATGTGTACGTGTATTTAGTTAAATAAACTGTTTTCAGACGCATTGTTTTACTTAACTATATGTAGAATGCGTATGTGTATTTAGTTAATTAAACTGTTTTCAGACACATTGTTTTACTTAACTATATGTAGAATGTGTACGTGTATCTAGTTAATTAAACTGTTTTCAGACACATTGTTTTACTTAACTATATGTAGAATGTATACGTATATCTAGCTAATTAATCTCTTTTCATATTTTAGATTCGAGCTTAAACTTCCAAAATTAATAGCCCACATTACTGTACCTGTCAAAGCTATTTTTTCATATTTCTAGCTTTGGTATTTTGTGGATAATATTCGCAGTTTCTGATCGAAATAACAGATTAAGTGGCGTAACTAGAAACAAACATGTCACACAAAACATTCTCGCCCTTTCAGCCGTCGGGGCGTTATAACGTACGATCAATCCCACTATTCGTTGGTGAAAGAGTAGGCCAAATGTTGGCGGTGGGTTGTGATGACTCCTCCCTCTTGTCTTACATTGCTAAATTAGGGACGGCTAGCGCAGATAATCTTCGTGTAGCTTTGCGTGAAATTCGAAAACAAACAAACAAACAAACAAATTTCATGAATTTACTGATACTTTAGAATTCCCTTTATATCTGAAAGTGAAATGCAAGAAAGACCACTTTCACCAAGAAAACCTAACCTACGTTACTAGTATATTGCATTTTCTTTTGTAGCATTTCAAAATTTATAAGTGTTTTACTGACTGGTTTGAGATCAAGCCATTAAGTGACATTTCAATGGTAAAATTATTATAACACACTATCAAACTAGAGGGCGTTGGAAATTGGTCTAACTTGACTTCTGCTCTCTTTCACATCAATTAATGGAAGCAATTTTTATAAAAAATGACATTTTTTCGCCACGAAGGATTGAGCCTATAGTTTAATTAAACATGCCATCTAGTTTAGGCTTAAGCTCTGTAACCATGTAAATGCAATGGAATTGAGGCTATAGTTTAATTAAACATGCCACCTAGTTTAGGCTTGAGCTCTGTAACCATGTAAATGCTGTGGAATTGAGACTATAGTTTAATTAAACATGCCATCTAGTTTAGGCTTGAGCTCTGTAACCATGTAAATGCTATGGAACACGTTCTGTTCTTCACTTCGAAATATAAAAGGCTTAGCTTGTGACTGTTTAAGATTTAAGGAGACAAACTATTGAATCCTTAAATGCTGATTTTCAAACAAAGATAGAGATTTGCATAGCTCTCTTTGTGAACTTAGAATTACAAAGACAATAATTATATATCTATTTGAGACTCCCTCTAACTGTCTTGATTATATTAAGTAAGTAAATGAAAAACATTCTGATTAAGACTAAGGGGGGAGGGAAAGAAAGGCGAGTTAGTTGATTAGCTAACGTTCTGTTTCTACCAGTAGCAGCTTCCGTCCTGTTTGTCCTTTCTTTAAATCCCAGTGTTCTAGGCCGAGCCTCAAGCTGCTAATGGCTGCTTCATTACTCGTAATTCATGATAGACGAGACCAGACAGCAGAGCCCTGGGTCGATACTGGCGTCTTCTTTATACTGACAGCCAATCACAAATAAACCTGGCCACTGTTTTCACCCCCAATCTATTTTAACAATACCAGCCAGCAGAAAAAGAAAAAAGAAATCAGAGACTATTTCATGACTGAGTCACTTGTTTACTATTACTTTCTTACGACAATGCTTTCTTTGTTCTCATATAAAGATGCAATTCGCTACAGAGGTATAAGTTTTGCTTTAGCTTGAATCACTAATTCGATATTTGTTTGTTTCATGAAATTTGATTAGCTGTGAGAAGTTAATATAGAACAATTACGGATTATTCTTCAAAACATTTTTTTTATTCCCAACAAATAAGATAGTCATAATAAACCTTTATTTCACTTAATAACGTTTAGAAACTTACAACGAACAATCTGGGGTTCGATTCCCCTTGGTAGACAGAACTCACATAACCTATTGTGCAGCCTTGCATTAAAATGGACAGACTGAAACTTTAATAACTGTTGAAATTCCTTTATCCAAAAAAAACTAACAACACAATATTCTCAAAATATTCCCCAAAGTCATAATGAAACATCTTCTCATTAGAATATTCCCCAAAGTCATAATGAAACGTCTTGTTATTAGAATATTCATCAGAGTCACAAAGAAACATTTTGTTTTTAGAAATTTCACCAGAGTCATAAAGAAATACCTTGTTCCCAGAGTAAGCCATACTTTTAATATATATAGAAAGGCTTTATTCTAGTTTGTAACAATATTTTATATGGAAATAACACAAAAAGCCACACACACACACGAACAGGGAAATGAGTGTTTGTAAATACAAACTAGCAGAAAAAGTTGTAAATAATATTCAACAGGAGAGAAACTCTGAATCGGACTAGATACAAGTTAGTTAACACGTGTTCTGATGAATAGTTGATTTAATGTGTGTTTCGTTGTTTTCTTTTCCAATCGCCAACACAAATAAGTTCTCTTCATCATCTTATCGTAACCAGTTCCAGTCAGCAGTTTTTGGTCCATATGTTTCAGTCGCCTAATCTATTAGACAGAAAAAAGAGATATAATTTAGTTGTTATTATTTGGAAAAGCTAACATCAAATAATTTCAGAAATAAAATACACTTACGATGTTTGTTTGTTTTTGAATTTTGCACAAAGCTACTCGAGGGCTATCTGCACTAGCCGTCCCTAATTTATCAGTGCAAGACTAGAGGGAAGGCAGCTAGTCATCACTACCCACCGCCAACTCTTTGACTACTCTTTTACCAACGAATAATGGGATTGACCGTCACGTTATAATGCCCCCACGGCTGAAAGGGCGAGCATGTTTGGCGCTACGGGAATTCGAACCCGCGACCCTCAGATTACGAGTCGCACGCCTTAACACGCTTGGCCATGCCGGGCCCATTTACCATGTACATAAATAAAATACAACTAGAATGTACATGTATGAAATACACCTATAATCTGCATAAAAAATATACTGAGAATGTTCATAAATAGAAGCTATTTTTAATATGTATGAAAACATAGTGAAGGAAACAAGGATATTGTAAACAATCAAAAAGTTGAAATTTGTAGAATAAGTGTTTAGGTGAATAAGAAAGTTCTGTAGTCCTATATACCAGTTTCTAATTAGCAAGATTTCTTCAAAATGTTTACATAGCTACAAGGATAAGGTTAGTGAATATAACAATGTAGGTAAAAACAAATACACATTCTAAAGTTCTATTTTTTTTGTTTTATTTTGTACTTTTAATGTTTCGTAAAATCGACCATGATAATGTTATATTGTTTGGTTATATAAAACTAACAATTTAGTAGTTTGTTCATATTGAACAGAAGGAAAAATAAACCGACAGGTTAATCAATAGGTATCCCCCTAGTGGCACAGTAGTATGTCTTTAGACTTACAACGTTAGAAACTGGACTTCTATACCCGAGTTGAGCGAGGCACAGATAACCTATGGTTTAGCTCTGTGTTTAACTCCAAACAAGTTAGGCTTTTATCGAACTTAGGACTGGAATGACCGGGTGGTGAGGGCGCTTGACTCGTAATCTGAAGGTCTTGGTTTCAAATCTCCGTCACGTCAAACATGATTACCCTTTCAGCCGTGGGTACGTCATAATATTACGGTCAATCCTACTATTCGTTGGTGAAAGAGTAGCCCCAGAACTGGCAGTAGATTGGTGATGACTAGCTGCCTCCTCTCTAATTTTGCACTGCTAAATTAGGGACGGCTAGCGCAGATAGCCCTCGCGTAGCTTTGCACAAAATTCAAAACGAATAAAAACAAACAGTGCTCGAATTATTTAATGACAGGATTAACGTTATAAAATTTCGTTTATTTTAGTCATTTCTTGCTGGAAAATTACATGATTACAGAATAGTAAGTCTCCATTAAATTAATTCATCTCGAGATCTATCCTTCTATAGGGCCCGGCACGACCAAATGGTTAAGGCACTGAACTCGTAATCTTACGGTCGTGTGTTCGAATCCCCGTCGCACCAAACATGCTCGCCCTTTCAGCTGTGGAGGCGTTATAATATGACGCTAAATCCCACTATTTGTTGGTAAAAGAGTTGGCGATGGGTGGTGACGACTCGTAATCTCGTAATAGATCTCGTGTAGCTTTGCGCTAACTTCAAAACAAACCAAATCCTTTTATAGAGATAGGAGCTAAACCTTCAAAATCAATTATAAACGAAATTTACATTTGTGTGTCTTTTTAAGAGCACAAAACTTGAAGTGACGATGAGGATTCCATATAATTGTCATGAAGTCTTCAATTCTTCTCAAAGGAACGTTTACAGTAGTGAATTCCTCAACATGAAATATTCCATTAACTAAATTAATATTTCGTGTTTTAATAGCTGCGCACTATTGGTTGTCCCCTTTCTTTTGTAATATAAACACTGCGCGTCGAGACAACATCGCCCTACGATCTGACACACAGCTAGCAGAGAACCGTAATTAATTAAAAATATACATATATGTAAATTTCATATTTCACAGAAGAGAATAGATTTTTCAAATGTTCTTGTTATTATTTCAGTAATAGTAGACTAATTCCTGCCAAAAAGCTTTTAAAGTCTCTTAGACGATGGTAAGTTATACAAAATATTAACAACTTTTAACGGTTCCATTTCCGACCAAACGTTTCATCTCTGTGAATCTTCATTATAATACAACTATATATATATATATATATAAATTTATTTCTTATTGTTCAACGTTTCTCTCTGAAACTCACATTAATGTTTTACTTAATAACCAATGGAGTTCTTTAGATGTATCTTTAAAACATCTATTAAGTAAAAATTTGTTCCATATGGTCTAAGTTTCTAATAATTACGATATTTTATGAAGACGTTTTATTTTACTTCTGAACAAAATATGATATCAATAAAAGTTGTTAAGATAGATATGAATGATCAAGATGAGTCCTTATATTTTGATTTCTTATTCTAGGTAAAGTGTTGTGGTTTCAGCATTATCTTCCATTACAAAACATTTGATTATATTCTGTACTTGTCACTCGTGTGGAATATGACATTAAGAGCAACGTCTTCCAAAAGTAGTCACCTCATTGACGAACGGTTTACAATGTACGTTTATTTATTAGTTCCAAATGATAGAAAGTTTAATGTTTCATAGAGCCTCGTTTAATTGTAAAGATTTTACATAGAGGGATTATATGAAAGAGACAACTGAATAAAAAAATCGTACTCTTTCAGAACTGTTGCTAAGTGTTCTGGAATATGTCGGGTTAGAGTTGAAAATGTCCGTAATAATGTAATTTATGAGAAATTCTAGAGTGAAAGTGTGAAAATCTTGAAAGTTTTCATTCACAATAGCACCAAGCGTTTCTATGCGTTGCATGATACAGACAACTGTTGGTATTTGGCATTGTTAAAAAAGCTACTCGTTTATAAGTCATTATTCAACTTACCAATTTGACTTCTGGGTATTCTGACGACCATCCTCTTCAACTGGGGGCCCGGCATGGCCAAGCGTGTTAAGGCGTTCAACTCGTAATCTGAGGGTCGCGGGTTCGCATCCCCGTAGTGCCAAACATGCACGCCCTTTTAGCCGTGGGGGCATTATAACGTGACGGTCAATCATATTCGTTGGTAAGTTGCCCGGTGGGTGGTGATGACTAGCTGCCTTCCCTCTAGTCTTACACTGCTAAATTAGGGACGGCTAGCACAGATAGCCCTTGAGTAGCTTTGTGCGAACTTCAAAAAAAAAATATTCAACTGGGCATTGTTAAACAATACACTTCATTTATTGGACATTGTTCAAGCATCCACCTCGTCTTTTGGATATTGATCGGCGGTCAACCTCTTTAATTGTAAATTGTTAAACAATACACTTCATCTATTGGACATTGTTCAAGCATCCACCTCGATATTTGAATATTGTTCAGTGGTCAATCCCTTTAATTGTAAATTGTTAAACAATACACTTCGTCTATTGGACATTGTTCAAACAGCCACCTCGATATTTGAATATTGTTCAGCGGTCAATCCCTTTAATTGTAAATTGTTAAACAATACACTTCATCTATTGGACATTGTTCAAACAGCCATCTCGATATTTGAATATTGTTCAGCGGTCAATCCCTTTAATTGTAAATTGTTAAACAATACACTTCGTCTATTGGACATTGTTCAAACAGCCACCTCGATATTTGAATATTGTTCAGCGGTCAATCCCTTTAATTGGACATTGTTTAAACAATACACTTCATCTCTTAGACATTATTTAAAGATCTACCTCGCATTTTGAATATTGTTAAACAAGCCAGCTCCTATTAGAAATTGTTAATTGAGAGACCTGCCTTGTCTATTCATTAGGATGCGTTTCTTTTCGTCCCAACCTGCAAAGAAACTTCAAAATAAAGAAGGTCTTGAATTGTAATCTCAGATTTCATGTAAATCATTCCAGCTGTTCTAATACCTATGATTTCATTTAACGACGTCATATTATGAAACAACTTTCTGTTTACAAGATGGGTGCATTTAATTAATAAATGAGATAATTCGGAATATTGTTATTCAGAAATAAAACATTCATTGCGCAGTTGAAGCTACACGTTTGAAGAAATTTTTAATATCGTGTGTGCATATTTCGATTTCATTATCTCAGATTGAAACGATTATAGAAAAATCGTACAAGATTCTTTCTAAGATTCAAGGCTTACTGATTATCTGAAACATATTAAATAATGAATGTAGATGTCTCTGTAACCCAAAAATTATTATTCTTTCGTAAAACTGCAACCAGTATTTGAAACCATAATTTAAAATAGTTGTTTCAAAACTAATGTTTTAAGATATTAGACAACACCTCTAGTGTGAAATTATTGGTTTAGTCTATCTCAAAGTTTCGTGATTTAAAATAAAACTGAAACAAAATTGTGTATTACAGAACATATCACTGTTATTAGTTGGTTTCTTTCTTTTTTTATGAATCTCGTTGTTCTCGGAAACCACAACAATTTATCTTAAAAGCTTTATTTCTTAAAATGAACATGTGATGATTGAAGAAGGCTAGTTCACTTCACTGTCGATAGGGGTGTTCATGTACATGAATGTATAAGCTGTAATTTAGATAAAAATAAAACTCAGAAAATATAAAAGCCATGTTCGACTTTTCCGACAAAGCTAAAGAGAATTCGAAATTTTATCCTCTAAGTGACCTAAACTGTGGGTTTATTGTTGATGTCGTAATTATAAGGATAATACATAGGATTAATTCAACATGTTGTTTTTGTTTTTTTTTCAGATGGTTTGATTTGAATTTCGCTCAAAGATACACGAGAGCTATCTGTGCTAGGTCCAAAATTTAGTAGTGTAAGACTAGTGGGAAGACAGCTAGTCATCACCATTCACTGCAGACACTGGGAATACTATTTTACCAACGAATAGTCGGATTGACCTGAACATTATAACGTCCCCACGGCTTAAAGGGCAAGGATGTTTGTTGTGACGGAATTCGAATCCGTAATCATCCGACTACGAGATGAGCGCCCTAACCACCTGTTCTTCTTCGTACTAAATGGTAAGAGAGGTAAAGCTGGGGGTATAGGTTTAATATAGGACAGGATGGATGTTATATGTAAGTAAGGACATTTCACTCATGGTATATACAGCATAATTGGAATAGTTCAATACGGGTTTTAGGGGGTACTTAAAGAGGAAGTCACAGTGGAATATAAGGGTAATGGGTGTTTAATTATTTGAATAGGGCAGCCACCATGTGCCGTATTAAATTTTATTACTATTATTTTTTAAACATAGAGGGCATAATTACAACGATAAAAAGTCTCGTTTAGGTAAAAATTACACATCTGAAAATGTCTTATTATTAACTGTTCTTAATAATTTCATATACAAATAAGAATATTTATTATAGCAATTTGGTGTAGTAGTCGCTGTAAACGTACCCAGTTTCACAAAATATGTCCGCAAAACGAAGTTCTCAGAATTATATATTTCTTAAATTCACTAACATATCTTACGTGGCACGCCATATATAGGTCGTTAACAGACACCCTTATTTTCACTATATCTTATCTAAGCCTTTTTTTATACCTCTGATTACAATCACTCGTAAAACTATGAGTTTCAAAACGTTATTTTATCAATGTTCTAGCTTTTTGATGTGCTAAGAGCCTTCACGACGGAATTTTTATTTTTTGTTTACTTAGGCCTCTCTCCGATATCCGTTAAAACAAAATATTTCATGTTTTGTTCTCTTTATTCTTCATCCGTTGTTTTAAAGTTTTGTTTAGATCAATAACTCCGGATCGATTTTGTTATCAACGCGAATATCTTGTTGGTCCCTTCTTGCTCTACCAGAAGTTGGATACAGGACGGAAAAAAAAAAAAAGCCGTGTCATTTAAGATTTATTAAGATTTGGCGCCATTTATCATTTCGATTTCCCAAAGTAAACGTATGTACTAGCAAAGGTCTCATTCGGATCAACGTGTTGCCCGTACCCAACACCAGGGGGCTCGAGCAGGGGTCAAGATATGATGAAGATAAACGAGTCCAAATTTATCTGTTAAACGTATCATGAAGATTTTTCATTACTTCCTAAAAGTAAGAAAAGAGTGACCATTTGACGTCACAGATCGATTTCCATTTCTCCTTGTTGAAGTACTTACATAAATATCTATAAATAAGTAAAAATTGTTCTTTAGTAAACCCAGCTATCGCGGAGAGGTGAAGCTATTTCTCGTATCTAAAACACTTCTACTGAGTTTGCCAGATTATATTTCAAGAGCGCGAGCCTTTGGTGTGACATCTGTGAGTGTGAATCTATTTATTTTTGACTGATATTATTTCATACTGCAAGAAAAGAAAGCAAATACTACAAAACTATTATTTCCAAAGTTATCCTGATAAAACTTCGATTTCTTGACATTTGAATGTATGTCCATAAAAAAAGGTTTTGGGCTAGACGTATCATTGCTAGCCTGTTGGACTATAGATCCCATGGTTCACGGCTCGTGTCAAGTTGCCAGAAAATTGTTCCCTGCTCTTTATCTCTGTAAGTACATGATAAAAGTAAAGGTCAAATCCCATTATTCGATTAGAGTAGCCATAAAGTTGGCGGCAGGTGATTTTCACTAGTTGGCTTCCTTCAAACCTATCAGTTTAAAAGAAACAAACATACAATACTCGAGTAATGATAAAGAGAAGTTAATGTATAATTTTTTTTAAAATAATATATCTTTATATTTTGTAAATACGAGCTTTGACACGAGTGAATTAGCACGATATTTTAAAATAAAATTTGACCTTCCTAGGCTAGTTTAAATCAAAATAAAATAACAAAAAATTAAACAATTTATATTGACTAATTAGTCAACCTTCGTAACATTGTGACGTGTTAAATTTCTATTTAGTTTTTACAATCAATGGCTCGATGGCAACAAATAATTTTTAATTAAATAATGCGACTCCTAGGATTGAAATTCACTAAACTGGTTAAATCGTATCTGAAATTTCCTACACTGGTTAACCAGACTTGAAATAATCGAAACTGGACAAAACTAGATTCGAAATTTTCTAAACCAGTCTAAACCAGATTTGTAATTTCCTAAACTAGTTTAAACCAGGTTTAAAATTCCCTAAACTGGTTAAATTGTATTTGAAATTTCCTGCACTGGTCAAACCAGACTTGAAATAATCAAAACTGGACAAAACTAGATTCGAAATTTTCTAAACCAGTCTAAACCAGATTTGTAATTTCCTAAACTAGTTTAAACCAGGTTTAAAATTCCCTAAACTGGTTAAATCGTATCTGAAATTTCCTGCACTGGTCAAACCAGACTTGAAATAATCAAAACTGGACTAAACCAGATCCAAATTTTTCTAAACTAGTCTAAACCAGATTTGTAATTTCCTAAACTAGTTTAAACGAGGTTTGCAAACTCTTAATTTACTTTAAACTATACTTGCAATTCCCTAAATTGATTCAACCCATACTTTAAATTTCCTAAACTGGTCTAAACCAGAATGAAAGGTCATCAGAAATTAGGTTGAGTAGTTGTATTCTTTGAAAATAGGTACTGAAATATTAATAACTGATATATATCAGTAGT
The DNA here is from genome assembly GCF_004210375.1 of Tachypleus tridentatus. Lineage (NCBI taxonomy): Eukaryota > Metazoa > Arthropoda > Merostomata > Xiphosura > Limulidae > Tachypleus > Tachypleus tridentatus. The sequence continues at coordinate 261,632,285 of NC_134837.1, read as the reverse complement.
CCTACATGTATTTAGATATTGGCTGATAACTGATATATATCAGTAGTCCTACATGTATTTAGATATTGGCTGATAACTGAATTATATCAGTAGTCCTACATGTATTTAGATATTGGCTAATAACTGATATATATCAGTAGTCCTACATGTATTTAGATATTGGCTAGGATTAATGATTGTTTATTTGGAGTTAAGCACAAAACTACAATATAGTCTATCTGTAATCTGCCTGCTACGGATATCGAAACACAATTTTTTAGTGTTGTAAGTCCGCAGACATAACGCTGTGCCAGTAGGGGACAGAACGTAACGTTATGTGATTTCCGTATTAAAATTATTTTGGATAATTTAAACAATAACTTTGTGTTTTGTGTATTATTTTTCATTAAACTTTTGCATTACATTATCTGATTTCAAAAACCAAGTAGGTACACAGAATGTATATTTATGAAAGCATTTTCGTAATATTTTATTCGCTCCCAGTGCCACAGCGGCACGTCTGCGGAATCACACCGCTAAATTCCGGGTTTTGATTCCCGTTGTGGGCAGGGAACATATAGCCCACTGTGTAGCTTTGCGCTTAATTCTAAATAATCAATATTTTATTTAAAATCCGAGGCCAAAGAATAGCCTATAATACGATGAATTTATCATTCTAGAGAGTTTTAAACTAACAATTCTGTTTACGGAGCCATGAACGATGAGTAAATCTTCCCCCAATAAGCCCTGGTGTTAAAGAACAGTATTAGAAAACCGTCTACGTAAAAAGGGTTCAATGTTTACAGTAGCTCAGAAAATAAACTTTCTGCTCCGCTTCATCTCTGATACAGATGGTTCGTCATGCAGTAATAAGCCTCAGAAGCAGTGAACCAATAAACTAAGTGGTTTTCCACTGACAGGTAAGCAATTGTACGATATTATCTCATAAAATAAAGCGACTTGGGGAGGCCTCTGTGAAACACTGCATTGCTAAAGATGTAAGATTCTTATTACGAAACAGTTTTACTTCCAATTTAGTCATGTTCTCTCGGTCGTATATTAATAGACTCAGTAAACGTTCACTGATTTTATATACTGGGTAAATAAACCGTTTAAATAGCGATCTTTTCTTTAATTATTAACCTGCATCCTGAGGGTTGCGGATTCGAATCCACCGTCACATCAAACATGCTCGCCCTTTCAGTCGTGGGGGTGTTATAAAGTGACGGTCAATCCCACTATTCGTTGGTAAAAGAGTAGCTCAAGAGTTGGCAGTGGATGGTGATGACTAGGTGACTTCCCTCTAGCCTTACACTTCTAAATTAGGGACGGCTAGCGCAGATAGCCCTCGTGCAGCTTTGGGCAAAATTATAAAAAAACAACAACAAAAAACCAAAAGCCACTGAGGGAAAGGAAGAGTAACCTTGGGGGTAAGATACCCGACCGCGTTCAGTGGTACGCACATGAAAGAATTTAATTTATGAATGCTTGTTAGAATTAAGGCTTAGCTCTAACAAGTTATATTAAGGGTGGGACACCACTGTTTGCTATCGGATGTCCAAAGTCCTGGTTCAAAATTGTGACAGAATTTCACATGACTTTCAGTAGAAGATATACAGTGATAGAAAAGGTAGATGCTATTTTACTGATTATCTATATCTTAGTATGAAACTGACAAAAGATTTACGAAAATATTAAGATTTGACTACTAAAGAGGTCACTGACATTTGATATGGATTCATAATGGCGAATCGTTACAAATGATTGTTATTGTTCCAAAGACGTTAGTAATACAAGTTGGTTAACAACAAAAAGAAGCTATGAAAACAAAAGTGAAATTTTAAACTTATATATATATTTCAAAATCAGAAGAACATTATGAACACATCATTGTAATAATTTACTATTGTAACAGAACAATCGTCTAGGCCTACTTTGTTGTCAGTTTTACTTATGCTCTTCATACAGATGTTAAGCACGTTATATTAACACGATTTTGACTTCTCACTACGTCGATACAATTCGTGCTCTATCTGACGGCCATGTAACAGCTGCCCCGCAGCATAATTTATGTTGCAAAAGACTCATTTGTAAAATAATAATGTCCAAAGCAGACCACTGTTCCATGAACGCTTTCCATAATCAATCTAGTGTAGGTGGATAATGGCTGTTTCATCAGTTTGAAGCATGGCATGTCCTTATGGTTAGATTGCTCGACTCGCAGTCTATAGATTGCGGGATCGACTTCTATCACCGAGCATGCTCATCCTTTCAACCATAGGGAGTTATAATGTGAAGGTCAACCCCACTATCTGATAATATCAGTTAAGAGTTGTCAGTTGATGGTGTTGACTAGTTACCTAGTTTATGGTAAAGAAACGATGTCTAACTGTTGTGGGCCTTGTTTTTTAATAACCAGTACCATCTACTGCCAACATTAGGGCAATTTCTGACCAACAAAGAGAGGGTTCCATCGCCATGTTACTACTGCGCCCCCCCCCGCAATTGTAGTTTCGGTGTCGTGTTTCGATCCCACAACTCGCAGATTGCAAGTCAAGCTTCCTGATCACTGACCATGCCAGGTCCTAAAACAAACCTGTGTATAAGTGACTTGTGTAGCTTTTCCAGATGAAGGTCCTTCCTCATTGTATTGCGTATTGTTGCCAAGGGCGTGGAGTGCATTCACCACTAATTTTATTTCTCAGATTCTCATATCTTCGAGACACAGTAGTTTTTTTTATCACGGCTAAACTACAACTCATTTCAGCGGGCCTTTCCCTCTTTTATTTTTTTCTCATGATTATCAAAATTAATTCCTTTGCTTTTCAGAGTCATTAAATAAAAGAGACATCGCAAGCTTTAAAAGTCTAAATCTGAATACATCCTTTCAATCTGAATGTATTAATGTTTGGTGTCAAAAAGGGATTATTACAGATCATTCCCAAAATCAATCGCTATGTGCTAGCATCACATTATCTATGCAACACTAAACAATATTAAAATGTGGATCTTATGAATGTAGTTCCACCGCGATATTATGCCAGCTGTAGGATCTGCTTTTTCAAAATTGCTTTAACACATATTGTACTCAACGCAAATAACTAAGCTATTTTAAAAACGTCTCACAGGTTTACCCTGACGTTTGATAACACATGGTTTTAGTTTTTCAGATATTATTTTTTGTCAAGAAAAAAAACGAAGTTTAAAGGGTAATTCGTAAGCGAATTAAATTTCGCTCAGAACTAATAGTTTATGAATTTTTTTTATCTTTACATATTATACTACTGTTGTTATGCAACAACACTGACGCATGTTATGTACATCCTTAATGATGGCTGGAGTTACTATGTTCTGTTTTTTGTTCTTTGAATTTCGCGCAAAGCTGCACGAGGGCTATCTACGCTAGCCGTCCCTAATTTAGCAACGTAAGACTAGAGGGAAGGCAACTAGTCATCACTACCCACCGCCAACTCTTTGGCTACTCTGTTACAAACGAATAGTGGGATTGATCGTTATATTATAATACCCCCACGGCTGAAAGAATGAGCATGTATGGTACGAAGGGGATTCGAACCCGCTGGAGTTAGAAAACGGACATGTATCAATTTGTTTTTACTTGTCACACCCTGTCCATCACTTGTGTGTGTGTGCGTCGTTCTTAGGGCAAAGCTACATCGCGCTATCTGCTAAGCCCATCGAGGGGAATCGAACCCCTGATTTTAGCGTTGTAAATCCGTAGACTTACCGCTCTACTAGCGAGGAGCCCATCACTTATTGTACGACTATAACTAAAATAAGGAAACGGTCCGCAATGAAGAAAAAGTCAGAAGGAAAACCTGATAACCACAAATCACAAAAGTTAAACAGTCTAATCCTTTATAGAACAAACCCTTGTTCGGGTCAACACCGAGAATCTTTCCCGTTGTAGCAGCTAAGCGGCACATACCGGTTGGATTTAGGTGGCTTAGGAAAAGTAAAGAGAAAATACGAAATAAGTCTAGAGTGATGAAGAGAAGCTGAAAAAATATTGTAAGTAAGTATATAATAAAGACAAGGTAAAAAACTTGGGATTACAGGTAGGATAGTCAGAGAAATATTGGATAAAGTAACATGTAAGAACTGTGAAGTTTAATAACAACACAATCTACCTTGTAGACTTACATGGAAGAAATACCGAAAAATATGCCTGAAAATGTGATTATATCACAAATTATTAGGACAAACAGGAAATATTAAAAACCTTGAAGGAGAGTCGCAACGTTATGTGAACAGAGAACACATAAAAACAATAGAAATCAATAAATCCCAGAAATTATAAATCATAAACAATGATGTCATCTAAAAATACAAATCATAATAAAAACACATTCAAACATATGAATTACTTTACTACTTAAACACTAAGAACTTCACGTTTTTTGAGTTGTAAAACTTCAAAGTTACTGCTGTGCCACTAAGGAGCGTGCAACTTACGACCAGGATTTCGTCCAAAAACAAATTATAATCAACATTTCATTCGAAAATCACAAACAACGGAAAAATCTCCACACAAAATATAGCTTAAAACGATCTCAACATAAAACTTAAATTACAATAAAGATCATACAACATACAAACTATAAATTACAATAAAGATACCATACACAAATTACACATTACTCGTGTAACAAACTATAAATTACAATAGCAGTCTCATGTAACAAACTACACATTACATTAACAGTCTTGTGTAACAAACTACAAATTAAAATGGAATATCAATGGCAGACTATAAATTACAACAAAATATCATGTAACAAACTACAAATTACAACAAAATATCATGTAACAAACTACAAATTACAATAAAATATCATGTAACAAACTATAAAGTACAATAAAATATCATATAACGAAGTACAAACTACAATAAAATATCATGTAACGAAGTACAAACTACAATAAAATATCATGTAACAAATTATAAACTACAATAAAATATCATGTAACGAAGTACAAACTACAATAAAATATCATGTAACGAAGTACAAACTACAATAAAATATCATGTAACGAAGTACAAACTACAATAAAATATCATGTAACAAACTACAAATTACAATAAAATATCATATAACAAACTATAAAGTACAACAAAATATCATGTAACAAACTATAAAGTACAATAAAATATCATGTAACGAAGTACAAACTACAATAAAATATCATGCAACAAACTACAAATTACAGTAAAATATCATGAAACAAACTATCAACTAGAATAGAATATCAGCGAAAAAAAATTAAATGAATGATCTCATTAAAAATGATACAGATTATAATTAAGTTGGAGTTTAGAAGTTAGAAACGCCATTAAGGATGTTATCAAAAAACAGTAGAAATTTCATTTGAAAAAAAAAAAGAGATACTAGTTACAATAAATAATTTATCGTGAAATTACAACTGGAAATGATTAAAGTCCCCGTCAATAATGTAATATTGCTAAATGGCTGAAACCACTGAAGACAGAACGGACGAACCTCAGAGGCACTAGATGACGGAAGATTTATGTGATTAGATTTGATGTCAGTGCGTCCAAGTACCACCCATCACTCACGGATTGTGACATACCGTATATACAGAAACTATCGCGGCAAAAACTGACATGTGTGTCAGATTGATGAAAATAAAAATTTGCTTTTAAAACAGATTAATGACAATAAACGTTACGTGCACATATGTCATTGGCCAGGCAAGACCTGGTGGTTAAAGGCTCTCGACTCCCACCCAGTCTGAGAGTCGCATGGTTGAATCCCCGTCACCTAATATACTCGCCATTTTATTCGTGGGAGCATTATAGTATGATGGTCAATCTCACTGTTCGTTGGTAAAAGAGTAGCCTAAGAGTTGGCGGTGGGTGATGATGACTAGCTGCCTTTCCTCTACGTTATGACTAACAAATTAGAATATGTTAGCGCACATAGTTCTCGTGTTTACGCGAAATGAAAACGAAGCCAAACATATTTCATTCCAAGAGTTGACGGTAGGTGGTGATGACTAGCTGCCTTCCCTCTAGTCTTACACTGCTAAATTAGGGACGACTAGCGCAGATAGCCCTCGTGTGGCTTTGTGCGAAATTAAAAACCAAACAAACAAACAAATTTCATTAAATAACAGCATAGTGAGTGAAATAAAAATAGTTGAGTATAGTATATTGGTCTGAAGACTGCTGACTGTAGATAAACTTGTATAATGATACACAGTTTTAATATGCTTTTTGTTTTATAAGAATAGAGACTTACATAATTATTTTACAATAAGAAACGACAGAAATTTTATTTATGTACTTCCCTGTTACAACAACACTAGCGAAAGCACTAAATGAGAAATTCTTTAAAATAGGTTTTATTTGCTGTCACAAGTCAAATTTGAGATTTTACATGACTTGGTTACTGTAAATGTTTCAAATAGCTGAATTATAGATCTAACCCTTGTTTTTATGCTTTTGTGTTATTGCCTTAACTCTCGTGTTTTAATTAATGATTCAAATAGCTGAATTACATACCAAGCCCTTGCATTTAATTTGGCTGTGTTACGGTATGTATCCGTATTATAGGCCTAGCTCTAGTGTTTTATAAGGTGTTTTGAACCATCAAGTTATAATAGATCTACCTCTTGTATTGTAGTATGCATTTCAAACCATTATTTTACGAACATATCTTTCACGTTGCAGTACGTGTTTAAAACTGCGAAATTATAAGATTAATAAAACCTCTGTCTTATTGGCCAACCTCTATTCTTGTGTATTTCAAAACTAAGTTTTAGGCCTAGCCCTTTCGCTTCTGTACACGAGTTATACCGTTGTATATAACTATCTTGTGTTACAGATACTGTTTCAAACTACTGTGTTGTAGGCTTAGTCCCTGTTCAGAAGTGCTTACGTGAAACTTATGTTGGAAATCGTTGATTTATAGGCCTAAATAGGCCTCGTTATGTAATACACTCTTCAAAATGTTAAGCTATAGGCTTTGCAGTCCAGTTCTCAGAACTGGTAGAGTTTTCTAATTTTATTTAAATAATCGACTTGATTATTACAAAATATTAAAATATATACCCCAGTTTCAATGTTTAATAAACAAACTAATTCTTACAGGAAATTCCCGACTTGGTTTGTTCTCTCATAAAATACACACACACAAACATACATTGGCACTAGTGGATACTCTTACATGCTAATATTATGGTAAATATTTTCAAAACGTTTTCATAAACTGAGGATAGCATTTTAAAACTTTTGAAAGAAATAAAATATTTTTGATGTACGTGAAATATTTAGAGTAGACAAATCTCCCCAGAAAGTAAATGTTACTATGAAAAACATTTGGTGTGTAAAATGTATTGATGGAAACATTAACTGCAACATTAGCACCACCAAACTATCGAACACGCTTTTTGATGTATTTTGAGGTGCTGTCGTTAAGAGAAAGAAAAACCCTAATGGCGTAATATACTTCCTTCAAATGAGTAACTAACATTTAATAATAACAATGTAGCGAAAACTGTCTTCTTGGATGTGCTAAGAGGTGGTAAAATCTGGCAGACTTTGGTCTTGAAACGTGTCTGATATACTACCGGATGCTGTCAATACCGTAAACGAAACCATCGCTAGCTGTTGTCTTCGTCCCCTCACGCTGTTCTTCAACGATACTTAGGCCTAGTCAAGCAAGAAAAAAACACACAAGATAGCACGGCAACTCAGCACTTAACCGTCGTAAGTGTCTACATGAAACCATGTGCAATTGATATTTCGGTTTGAAAATAACAGATAGACAGATAAATGTAAAAAATAAAACTAAATTAAAGCGAACTAGTTAGCTATTACTACTGATAATAATTAGAACATTCGGGTCGTTAGAAGTTGTGTCATACTTGGTATGTAGGAGCGGATATTAGTGGTCAACAATTTTCAAGTACAATGACAAGTAACAAATATCAAACAATGTGAGTTAAAATGAAATAATACAGTAACATTTTACTTCTTTGGGTTTTTTTTTATTTAACATGAAACAAACACCTAACTCGCACCCAGTGTGACTTTTTATTAGCCTGTTTCGTTTCAATTAGCAGTTTTATAGCGAAATTAAAATTTTATTTTCATTGGAACCAAGGTACGTAATTAAAAAAGAAAACCTACTACTAGAATAGTTCTTTATTTGAGAAAACGCATAAAAATAAGAGCTTCTTTTCAAGAAGGGAAATGAAAACAAATATTTGTAGTTGTTTGTGAATTGGCAGAGCAGATGAATGACTGTACTAGAAACATATAGTTTGTGGTATCTGGAAAGCTACAAGTTTGGACAAGATGTAAAGGAAGATTGTATAGCGCGTGTGAACTACAATGCATGCGTTGCTAAAGTGTTTTTATTCATAAATTTAGTATACATGTATATAAATTGAAAAGACGATGCTATTCATGACTCCCGTTCATGTTCTGACTTTATTAATATGAAATTGTATATCATTGTTATTTTTTTCTTAAACGGTTTATAACATAACTGAGTGTTTTAGCTATTTTCATTTCCAAATACATGATATTTCTTCATATAGTACAGCCCCAACCCCACTGTGGCTCAGCAGGGAATCTACTAAAAAACAGATTCCATCTTGATTATACCAGAGGACAGATGGCGCATGGTGAAGTTTTGAACCAATAACAAACAAACAGTGACGTAAACTTTTCAGACTCTTGACCAAACACAAAAAAAGCCAAAACCACTTTAACTGTACCACTACACGGCAGCGAGAAAATATTATTTCTACAAATAAATTCAGTGGTTTCTATTTAAAGTGACCTTAATCTTCATTAGATTCTTGTACACATAAACAGATGAAAGAACCAGTAGGTTAAATTTGTTTTGAATTTTGCGCAAAACCTCATGAGGGCTACCCACGCTAACAGCCCCTAATTTAACTGTGAAAGACTAGAAGGAAGGCAGCTAGTCATCACCACCTATGGTAACTCTTGAACTGCTTTTTACTAACAAATAATGGGGTTAATCGTGACATAAGAAAGCCCCAACGATTATTAACAGATTGTGTAGATTGTGCTTAACAAACAAACAAAGTCGAAATGGTTCCCATGATGACACTTGTTATATATATAAAAAAAGAAATTTTTATATTTAGGAAAACTTTTAATGTTTCCATTTTACTAGTTATGAAGAATTGTTAGAAGTCACCACTGTGTGGTGTTTAAATTTGACTTGTCTTGATTAGAAACAACAAACCAACACTCCATACTTCCTGAGGTTTACTTTATTTATGGGTACTCAATGTTGAGTAACGTGGAAGATGTGTCTTTCCTTTCTGGTATGCGTTGGTAGAAGGTATTAAACGTAACTCCCAAAAATATTCTTTGGTTTGTACGTTCCCAAAATTGGAAGCTAGTTGATTAAATATTTTAAAACTGTTGGAGCGTAGTTCCTTGGAAACTATTATTGAGTGTGATTTTTGTTGCTATAGTAGTATAATTTCGTGAAAGTTCACCATTTATTGAATACATCGATTAAACTTTGAACTGTTTCTCAGATACAGTTTGCCGTAAGTTCAAAAAGGAAAATATGGAAGAAATTGATTAAAACAGTTTGGTTCGTACGTGCACTATAAGTATTATGTAAGTATGCCAGATCACATAACATAATAATTTAACTCGTAGTTATGCTATGTTAGCCTTCAAAGACGCTCGTATTGCTGAGATTCCGTTGGAATTTGTCAGTCTTGTGATGCTGATCTGCACGTGCTAAATATATGAGAAAATTCCTTTAAAATACGTTGTGTAGATCATCAACTCAGCAATTAGATATTTAGAACGAGATGAAAAACGTAACTTCAATAAATTCGTTAGTTTAGAAATTTCGCGCAAAGCTATACGAGGGCTATCTGCGCTACCCGTCCCTAATTTAGCAGTGCAAGACTAGAGCAGCTAGTCATTACTACCCATTGCCATCTCTTGAGCTACTCTTTTACCAACGAATAGTTGGAATTGACCGTCACATTATAACGCCCCCATGGCTGAAAGAGCGAGCACGTTTGGTGTGACGGGGATTCGAACCCGCGACCCTCGAATTATGAGTCAAGCGCATTAAACACCTGGCAGTGCCGGGTCACAATTTCAATGAAACAAAAACCATTTACAGCTAGAAGACAAACGTTATCGAACTGAAACCACAACCATTTACAGGTATATGACAAACGTTATCTGACTGAAACCAAAACCATTTACAGCTAGATGACTACGGTATCTTACTGAACTCGAAACATTTTACAGGTATATGATAGACGATATTTCACTGAAACTAAACCATTTATAAGTAAATAATTGAAGTCATCTCAGTGAAACCAAAACCAAGTGTACTATACCTAACATGTTTTTGATTTCTGAAAAGCAATAAAAGAAAATTGTTGAGACGTAAGTAAAAGTCTCATGCATAGAAGTAATAAAACAAATATACATAGTCTTAAGTGCAAATAGATACCGGCATGTAAGTAATAATAAAATATGTGCAGCTCTATAATACAAATAAAACTATCAGTCGGAATTTATGATAGAACTAGGCATAGGTAGAATGAACGAATACCGTTACTTCATGCTCAGTATGGTCTCCTTTGTCATGATGTGAAACTGCAAAAAAGGCAGTTTTTCTGAGTGGTTGGAGTACACTTGGAGCTTCAGACATCAGATATAATTGATTTCCATTGGAACAACTTATTCTATAGTTTCTAAACTCTGTTTTAACGTCTGAGTTGAAAACTGTGGTAGACACGTTGTTTTGTCCTTTTTACTTTCAATCAAATAACTAAGACTGCTTGGCTGTCAAAGCAGGACAAGTCGAGCAGAAATATGGCATTCGTTCACAAAGTGCTGCCACCCAATCTAATGAGATTCTCCGTGGAAGATGTAACTTGTGCCAGGTACATTCAACACACCCATGGTTGTCTGTAACCAAAAAAGAATTGCCTTTCTCTGAATTAGAGACTTGCAGACTTAGCAGTTCATTTACTCTCAGTCTCTCTGCCGTTATAAACCAGTGATTTACGGGAGTGAAAGACACACGCTTTCAGTGGAATCAACAGGAAGTGAGGTCGTCTTTGTCAGGTTGCCAGCCAATTTCCTGTCGGTAACATTCCAATATGAGTTAGTTCCTCCTGCCTATCAGGATAGTACAAGTGAATTACAATTGTAGTTGCTGTCTTGTTAAGTGAAATCAGCAAGACGATTGGTTTAGAAGGAAAATGACAAGAAATGATCTAATATTATTTTAATCCAAATTAACTCAGGATAATAAAACCGGAAAATAGTCATCAATGAGTTTCGTTACTATTACAGTTGGTAACCAATAAAAAAACGTTAACAAATATTGGCTGATTCTATGAAGAAAATAAACGAAGCTGTCTTTGTTTGAGCAACGAGAAATGGAATAAACTGATGTACTTTGACGGCCACAAAATATCATCTGCAAGATAATTGTTCAATATAAAACTCTATATGGTTACTTACTGTTGTAAGTTTGCTAGTTTGTTTTTGAATTTCGCGTAAAGCTACATGACGGCTATCTGCGTTGCTCCTCCCAAATTGAGCAGTGTAAGACTAGAGGGAAAGCAGCTAGTCATCACCACCTACCGCCAACTCTTAGGATACTCCTTTATCAACCAATAGTGGGATTGACCGTCACACTATAACGCCCCCACGGCTGAAGAGCGAGCATGTTTGGTGCGACGGAGATGCGAACCCGCAACCCTCAGATTACGAGTCGAGTGCCTTAGCCATCTAGCCATATTGGGTCTTCATGGCAAGATTTTGATATTTTTTTCTTAATACATATTAGCCAGTACTCATCTTTGTTTTGTCAGGGCCTTATCATATTTTCTGGTATTATTGTCAGTGTTCTTTGCAGGGTCTTATTATTTAGCTAGTACTTTATTTGATTTAACAGGGCCTTAGTAGTTTGCTGGTTTTCTTGTTTATAATTCTTTGTTTGTTACTTTTAGCTGTTTTTGATACTGCTTTTTATTTTTTTACTTATGGTGTTGTTGTTTTATTAATTAATTATGCGCAGGTAGCCTAGTTTCTTTGCGCCATAAGACGCCAAACTCACCACCATTAATTTTACTAGTAGTTTTACTTTTGTAAAGGACTTATTTTTTCTTGTAATGCTGTTTACGTTACCGTTATTGATAAACCTTTCAAAACGTTACTATGATCTGTCTTCTTTGTCAACTAGGTGCATTTCAGTTATATCGACTTCAGTTCATCTTCCACTTTACGAACAAATAAAGTTGTGAACATCGTCTGCCATCTTTCTTTCTCTTATAGCTTGAGTTAATATATCCTCCACTAAGTAACTTCCTGCTTTGCTGATGTGTTTGCCTTTGCGGATAAATTATTCCGTCGTAATTTTGCACGTTGTCGACATTCTCAGGAAAGGGACCGACTGCGATGCTTGCCCCCCCACAAATACATGTGGGTATCACCCATTAAACATATTTAAGATTTCTATAATTTTCAGTTTACTTGAATTGAATTAAACTACTTGGCTGGAGATTAAAAGGTTAAGGTAAGATACATAACGCTATTAAACTATTTGTTTGGAGATAGAGAGGTTATGGTAAGAAACATAAGACCATTAAACTATTTGGCTGGGGATAAAGAGGTCAATGCAAGGAACGCAAGGTCATTAAACTATTTGGCTGGGGATAAAGAGGTCAATGCAAGGAACGCAAGGTCATTAAACTATTTGGCTGGGATAAAGAGGTTAAGGTAAGAAACACAAGGCCATTAAACCACTTGTTTTTACATAAACTTTATTTCCTTAATGTCAATACATCAGGGTCTCCACTACATCAAAATAAGCAACGGCTTTTACTTTATTTGTGAAAGTTTGATGCTATTCTGGACAGACTCATATTTTATATTGCTGTTTACTTCGAACTCCCTTACGCCATCCTATCTTATCTCACCCATAGTTTACTTGTAACGCTTAAGAGAAGCCCTTCAATAGCGAAATAACTTTCATACGATATTATCACAGCACGCTGCTTAATTAATGGTGTATTCATCAATAAATACAGAAATAAATAACCATTACTGCAAGAGGCAGAATTAATGGATAGCGAATATCACGCACGTGGTATTTAAAAATAAAACAGTCAGTTAAAGTACATATTGATGCTCGTGAGCACGCCGTCCAATAGAATGATAATTTTTCGATCATGAGATATAGAAATAAATACTTATTTTACTGTTCAAAGACAAGGCCGGATTAATAGGAGAAAATAACCTTTTTATTTTTTTTTAGAACAATGCCAAATTGGGCTATCTGCTGTATTCACTGCGGGGGAATTGAACCCCAAATTTTACACCTGTAAATTCGTAGGTTTACCACTCTTCCATGAAAGGGCGTAGCAAATTAATGCAATTGTTCTGTCTCACCTCTTCTCCGAGCCCTGAGTCGAAGGTACCCAGTTAAGAGAAAAGATTGAAAACTGGATGTCGCATTAATAAACATGTTTGTAACCTGTGTTACCATGACAACAACGTCTTTATTTGTTTCATATTAGTCAATTATTTCCTCATTTAAGGTAAGAAACACAAGGCCGTTAAACTACTTGGATGGACAATTGTGGAACTTCATCACTCACAAGACTAGTCGTTGTTGGAGGACGAACGAGTAAAAACGACGTCCGTCCAGGGATGTAATTGTTGTAATCTCAAGTAAACAACAATAAACAATATATTGACATGAGAAAAATGATGTTATTCTGTTATAAAGCTAAGAAATTTCCAGCTAATAAGCAGGAAAACCTCTATTTTCATGTTCTTGTCCCCCGCTAGTACGGCGGTAAGTCTACGGATTTATAACGCTGCAATCAGGGGTTCGAAATCCCTCCGTGAACTCAGCAGATAGCCCGATGTGACCTTGCTATAAGAAAACACACACTTTTCATGTTCCTACACATTACTATTTCATGAATATTTAGTTAACCATTCATCAAATTAGTTAGTAACCATTGATCGTCTTTATGTTTTGTAATCACTGTCGTCGATGAACTGTATTGATTGTAATTCAATGAAAAATTATCCCGAAATTCAATGTCCATAATCCGTCACGATGCTAAAAGTGCCACAGTTAGTTATAGCACGAGGCATCACACCGTACTAAGCTGTCATATAGAGGGTGTGGTGTACCATATAAATTACGTTATTAAAGCAAGCACGTTCGTGCCTGTATCGACTTAAGTCTTCAGTATATTTTCACATAAGCAGCACCTTGTTTAGACTTCTTTCTAACGAAACGTCGCTCTGAACGACTGGAAAGGGTATTAACACTTTTATTGAAGAGCAGAGAACAACGTTTCGACCCTCCTCGATCATCTTCAGGTTAACCTAGGAAGGTCGAAACGTTGTTCTCTCCTTACCAATAACAGTGTTAATAACCCTCCTCGATCATCTTCAGGTTAACCTAGGAAGGTCGAAACGTTCTTCTCTCCTTACCAATAACAGTGTTAATAACCCTCCTCGATCATCTTCAGGTTAACCTAGGAAGGTCGAAACGTTGTTCTCTCCTTACCAATAATAGTGTTAATAACCCTCCTCGATCATCTTCAGGTTAACCTAGGAAGGTCGAAACGTTGTTCTCTCCTTACCAATAACAGTGTTAATACCCTCCTCGATCATCTTCAGGTTAACCTAGGAAGGTCGAAACGTTGTTCTCTCCTTACCAATAACAGTGTTAATAACCCTCCTCGATCATCTTCAGGTTAACCTAGGAAGGTCGAAACGTTGTTCTCTCCTTACCAATAACAGTGTTAATAACCCTCCTCGATCATCTTCAGGTTAACCTAGGAAGGTCGAAACGTTGTTCTCTCCTTACCAATAACAGTGTTAATAACCCTCCTCGATCATCTTCAGGTTAACCTAGGAAGGTCGAAACGTTGTTCTCTCCTTACCAATAACAGTGTTAATAACCCTCCTCGATCATCTTCAGGTTAACCTAGGAAGGTCGAAACGTTGT
The DNA here is from genome assembly GCF_004210375.1 of Tachypleus tridentatus. Classification (NCBI taxonomy): domain Eukaryota; kingdom Metazoa; phylum Arthropoda; class Merostomata; order Xiphosura; family Limulidae; genus Tachypleus; species Tachypleus tridentatus. The sequence goes on along the minus strand of NC_134837.1, from coordinate 261,617,256 downwards.
TCTCTCCTTACCAATAACAGTGTTAATAACCCTCCTCGATCATCTTCAGGTTAACCTAGGAAGGTCGAAACGTTGTTCTCTCCTTACCAATAACAGTGTTAATAACCCTCCTCGATCATCTTCAGGTTAACCTAGGAAGGTCGAAACGTTGTTCTCTCCTTACCAATAACAGTGTTAATAACCCTCCTCGATCATCTTCAGGTTAACCTAGGAAGGTCGAAACGTTGTTCTCTCCTTACCAATAACAGTGTTAATAACCCTCCTCGATCATCTTCAGGTTAACCTAGGAAGGTCGAAACGTTGTTCTCTCCTTACCAATAACAGTGTTAATAACCCTCCTCGATCATCTTCAGGTTAACCTAGGAAGGTCGAAACGTTGTTCTCTCCTTACCAATAACAGTGTTAATACCCTCCTCGATCATCTTCAGGTTAACCTAGGAAGGTCGAAACGTTCTTCTCTCCTTACCAATAACAGTGTTAATACCCTCCTCGATCATCTTCAGGTTAACCTAGGAAGGTCGAAACGTTCTTCTCTCCTTACCAATAACAGTGTTAATAACCCTCCTCGATCATCTTCAGGTTAACCTAGGAAGGTCGAAACGTTGTTCTCTCCTTACCAATAACAGTGTTAATACCCTCCTCGATCATCTTCAGGTTAACCTAGGAAGGTCGAAACGTTGTTCTCTCCTTACCAATAACAGTGTTAATACCCTCCTCGATCATCTTCAGGTTAACCTAGGAAGGTCGAAACGTTGTTCTCTCCTTACCAATAACAGTGTTAATACCCTCCTCGTCGTTCTGAGATGGGTATTTTTATTTCAAGTAGGTTTCTTGTCATCAACAAACGTCGCTCTGATAGAGGGTAAAATGAGATGGAAACGAATGGACTTTCGTCTCCCATACTTAAGTACTGAACACAAATTACTCTGAACTATATGTTTCCAACATAATTTTTAACAATAAAGTAAATTAGAATCTATAGTCCTCAGCTTAATTCGACTACTTGTCACCATACTTCACTGTTTTGTTTTTTTTTCCTCTGAGTATACAATATCCCTCCCCGCATCGTTGTTGGGTTAGCAGACTTCGTTTCGTTTGTTTATTTGGGTTTGAATTTCGTGCAAAGCTACAAACTATAGCTATTTGCGCTAGCCGTCCATAATTTATCAGCGACAGACTAGAGGGAAGGCAGCTAGTCAACATCATCCGCCACCAGCTCTTGGGCTACTTTGTTACCAAACGATAAGTGGGCTTCACCATCACACTATAACGCTCCTGCTGCTGAAAGGGCGAACATGTCTGGCTACGAAGATTAAAACCCACGAACCGCAAATTCCGAGTCGAGCGCCCTAACTACCAGGCCAAGCCAGGCCTTTCTGCAGACTTAAGAAGCTAAAAGCGGATTTAGATAAGCGAGCTGGGCAGATTACAGGTAGCTCATTGTGTAGCTTTGTGCTTAACAACAAGAGATTCTGGATTTGGTGTAGCAATTTTCGATTCTCCTTCCATATAAGACCTCAATGGCATAGCGGTAAGTCTGGGGGCTTAGAATGCATGTAATCGAGTTTAGATACCCTTTGTGGGCATAGCACGGATAGCCCATTGTAAAATCTCGTGCTCAACTCCAAACACACGAACAAAACGTTCTATATAATTCTTATTCTAAATAAACAGGCGTTTACTTTCCAAAGCTTTTGTCTTTGAAATTAATTTATTTACATGTATTTGCTTTTAGCAGGGCAATCATCAAGGCTAAAAAGTTATCTTTTGCAAAATAATTTACTGGTAAATTATAACAGGTTTCGTTTTGTTTATTTACATTGAAATTTAAGCTTTCCTTTATCTACAGCTGTTTACTGTGTAATCTATTTCGAGGTGAATAGCTGTCAGTCTTAATGTTTTAAAATCATCAATCATTACACCACCCCCAGGGTTTGGGGAAATCCCCACTCTCATAATGTCACATGGACAATATTAGAACTACATCACTCACAAGACAAGTCATTGTTGGAGAACAAACGAGTAAAAATGACGTCAGTCCAGGGATGTAATTGTTGTAACCTCAAGTAAACAGCAATAAAAATATATTGACATGAGAAAAATGAAGTTATTCTGTTATAAAGCTAAGAAATTTCCCGCTAATAAACAGGAAAACCTCTATTACGGATCTACTAATAAACAACGGAAATCTGCTTAAGCCTAATATTTATCAATGGTAATTATGCCACTGATTGTTTTCGAGTCCATGATGTTGGTGAACGTAAGAGTCTGTGATAAGGTTACATAAGAATACCTATTATAACCTAATACTTCACTTATATTTGTATGTTCTGAATTTCGAACAAAGCTAAACGAGAACTATCTGCGCTTGCCGTTCCTAATTTAGGAGAGTAAAACTAGATTAAAGCAAGCTAGTCACCACCACCTATTAGATTATTCTTTTGCCAGCAAATAGTGGGATTTACTGTAACATTATAACGCCCCAACAGCTAAAGGGGCAGCATGTTTGGTACGACGAGGATTCGAACCCGCGACCCTTAGATTACGAGTCGAGTGCCTTAACCACCTGGACATATTGGGCTGTCCAACTTATGACTTTTTTCCATTATAAAAAGTATCTGATATTAATTGGTAAGATATAACAATATTACAATTTTATATGTTTCTTATTAAATGAAATAAAGGTGTTTGGACCTAAGAATAGACATTCATTACTTTTACTGTCTCTGGCAAAGTTTGGAGAATTCTTGGTGAAAAAAAAAATCATTATTTTGATGAACACAGAGGATCGAACAACTATACGGGTTTCCTGCATCAGGGAAGCAGGATTCCAGTTTAAATAACATTAGAATGAAGACTGATCATGCCTCATGAACAGACAGTAAATTCCATCTTTTGTTCTCACGACACGTGTCTCGCAGCGACTTCCTCGTACTCTCAGATTGCTCGTCTATGGTGGTTTTAACTGTTCCTGAATTACAAGTTAGATGTTTCTCTGTCAGATATTTCAAATATAACATTGCATATAAAAACAACTGAAAGTCACTTGAACATATTTTTGTGTTTTCTTAGTGTTACACAAAATCATAAAATAATGTGTTCCAAAATTAAATCAAATAATAATTCACTCACAAAGTCTCTTTAACCTGAAGATGACCTAAGAAGGTCGAAGCATTTTGTTCTTTGTTCTAATTGAAGTTTTAACACCCACAGCGGCTGTCTTATGACATCGCTCGGCATGGTCAGGAGGTTAAGGCACTCGACTCGTCATCTGAGGGTCGCGGGTTCGAATCCCCGTCACATTAAACATACTTGCTCTTTCATCCGTGGAGGCATTATAATGTTAGTATTAATCTCACTATTTGTTGGTGAAAGAGTAGCCCAAGAATTGGCGGTGGGTGGTGATGACTATCTGCCTTCTCTATTGTCTTACACAGCAAAATAGGGACGGCTAGCGTAATGTAGCTTTGCGCGAAATTGAAAAACAAACAAACCTACAAATACAATAATTAATTCGGTTGACTAGTGGTCAGTTTCTGATTTCCATATAGATTATTAAAAAAAACAACTACATTTTGTGTTTTTTAACTTTCTTTAAAATGAGTGATAAAAAATAAAAGACGTTTAGTTCCAGTCTGTTTCTTCAGACATTGGTGAAGCTCATCCAAGCCCACGACCTTCCAATCTCTTTGAAAGCCCTTGACCATCTGGAATGCCTGGTATTATTGCACAAGGTTCTTTGCAAGCTTTATTTCTCTCTTTTCTATTTTTAAGAAATATTTCATCAAGCAACATGATAAAGAACTTGGAAAACATAGAAATCTTATGGGTTAAACCGAATACCATTCTGTACAAGAAAGTACTTTTATTTTGATTATTTGTCATTTTTAAAACAACTTTTAATTATATCGAGCGCGTGAAATTAGAAGGTTGGATCGACCCCCCAGGGTCGTATAACAAGTTATGTCGTGTGTCGTTATTACTTATTGTTCTGACAAAACTGGGTTCTCTTAGTAATCAGAATTATGTACAAGTTTAGAGAGTAAATTATATATATATATAGTAGATGTTTTCTGAGTCATTTTAATAATTTTTCTAACAGCTTACAATCCTTTAAAGATGAATAATTTCCTTCTGATTCGGTGGTCTGTTAGGCTTAGTGCGAAACTGTCTAGTCTTTAAAAATGGGTTAAAATGTTAAACATGTTGATGTTATATCCTAATCTCTGGTAAATATAACAGTTATATGGTGAAGAAAAGAATACTTGTGGTATTCCCTAATTTTTTGAACGTAATTATGAACATCTTAAAACAATGTAATGAAAAAAGTGTGTTGTAGGTTAAAGCTTTGATTATCTTGTATCCGCTGCTGGGATCGAATCTTGAACTTTAGGTTATAAGCACTAAAGCTTACCACTGACTCACCAGGACGCGTTCAAAAATGGATTAATGTTTCAGTCATGCCTGTCATCTTAACGTAAGATAATGTGATGACAAGATATTATATTAACACAATAAAACAAAAAAAATCACAAATAAATTGTTAAAAATCAAGTATAGAGCCAAACAATCAAACACTTTTATATCAATAATATATCGATTTTAAATCTCAATAAGGCTTTAAGTAAGAGCCTGCTGCATAAGACGTTCGTAATTCCCTCTTGCTGTATTTTCGGTCGTTTTTTTGTATATCCACAAAATGAGAATAGCAATAAATTATATTTTGTTGATTTGTTCATCCTAAGACTAGATAGGTTTAGTTTCCTGATGTTTCCCTCAGTTATCTAAGTCTAGACAGGTTTAGTTCCCTGATATGTCCCTCAATTATTTAAGACTAGGCAGGTTTAGTTCCTTGATATGTCCCTCAGTTATCTAAGAGTAGGCAGGTTTAGTTCCTTGATATGTCCCTCAGTTATCTAAGACTAGACAGGTTTACTTACTTGATATGTCTCTCAGTTATCTAAGACTAGACATTTTTGTTTCCTGGTGTGTTCCTCAGTTATCTAAGATTAGACAGGTGTCTTTCCCTAATGTGTCTCTCAGTTATCTAATGCTAAGCAGGTTTTTTTCCTTGATATGTCCCTTAGTTATCTAAGACTAGACAGGTTTCGTTCCCTGATATGTCCCTCAATTATTTAAGACTAGGCAGGTTTAGTTCCTTAATATGTCCCTCAGTTATCTAAGACTAGGCAGGTTTAGTTCCTTGATATTCCCCTCAGTTTTCCAAGGGCTCTTTATTTGACATATCAGAAGGTGATATCACACGTAAACCATCCATACTGAGGAGACTGGAAGTTATTTTAATTAGCTTTTCTGGAATACTTCTAGTTTTATGTTTATTAAAACTACCCTAAGATACTAAAAGTTATTGAAAGTACCCAAACTATGTTTTAAAGTCCTGCTCAAAAAAATGCTTACGCTAACGAAATATCTTTCATAAACTTGAGTTTCAGAGAACTAAAACAAAACAAACAACTAAATAACAAAAATACATATTAATTTCTAGAGCCTGTGTATCCACTTCGATGTATAAAGAGATCTGAACTACGTGGTCGAATGCGTTTCATCACGAGTGAACATAAATTTCGAAGACAACTTTAACACCTTACTCGTAGCCAGTGCGTCACGGACGACAAATCAATACGAATTAAAACAGAACTTTAATTATTTTTATCAACTGTGACGTCACTTCTAACGAACATCAACTCGTCAACAAAGCACTTTGTTTCGAATTTTGCGCAAAGCTGCACGAGGACTATCTGGGTTAGCGTCCCTGATTTAACAGTGTAAGACTAGAGGGAAGGCAGCTAGTCATCATCACCCACCGCCAACTCTTGGGCTACTTTTTTACCAAAGAAGAGTGGGATTGAGCATCACATTATAACGCCCCTAAGGTTTAAATGGCAAATATGTTTGGTGGAATGGAGATTCGACCCTTAGATTACGAGTCAAGCGCCCTAATCACCTGGCCATGAGTTCTGATAACACAGTTCGGACCAAGTTCTGACTAAGTTTTGATAACACAGTTCTGACTAAGTTATGACAGCATAGTTCTATGTTCAGATAACACAGTTCTGAGTTCTGACAACATAGTTCTGATTATGTTTAAATAATACAGTTCTGACTAAGCTCTGACAATATAGTTCTGACAACACAGTTTTGACTAAGATCAGATAAATAGTTCTGAATAAGTTTTGACAACATAGTACTGACCAAGTTTTGAAAACATTATGAAATTATTTTTTTACACGAAAGTTCATATCTCATTGCTTTGAATGCTGATAAAGTTTCTTAATATGTCGGACCTGAGGAAATATAATCTATCCTGATATGTGAACAGACCTTCATTAATTCAATGCATCTTTCTTTCATGACAGATTAAAATTACTCATTCGTTTCTGGATACAAAGTCCAGCTTAACATGTAACCAACTTTTTGTTGGTAGTTAACTTTAATAACAATGTTTGTGATATTCCTATAACCAATACGTTTTCAATAAATTTTTTCAGATTCTTTAGAAGTAAGCGCAAATCTACACGACGAGCTATCTGTAATCTGCCCACCACGGGTATCGAACCCGATTTTTAGCGGTGTGAGTCGTAGACGTGCCCCTGTGACACAGGAGGGCCTTATTTTCTTCAGCATGTCCCTCATGAAGAAAGTCCCGAATTTGAAAACGTTAGAGTCGTGAGGTGATATTACTACGTTTGAATATAAACACTAAGAAACTCACTTTTTGTACACCGTTACGAGTACACCGATCACTTACGATAACTAATACATCGTAAGTACACCGATAATCTACACCAATAACTAACTTACATTGTAAGTATACCGATAACTAACTTACATTGTAAGTACACCGATAACTAACTTATATCGTAAGTACACCAATAACTAACTTACATCGTAAATACACCGATAACTAACTTACATTGTAAGTACACCGATAACTAACTTACATCGTAAGTACGCCGATAACGAAATTTACCACAAAATAAATAACAACCAAGAAAACAGAAATAATCTTTAGTTATTTAACTAGAGAATGAACAACTTTGCCCACTCATTGTAAACTATAAGAATGAATAACAATAAAGATTTGCCACTTATTCCTAGAGATTCAATAACCTAAAAAAAAATCGTAAGGAAGCCAGCAAATTCCGCAGGGACCATTGATTTCCATGCAGGTTTCCTTGGAGACGTACTGGACTCCAGCCGTCTTCTTTTTGCACGTGCAATTTCTAGTCAAGTTGCTTTAAGGCCGAATACTGAAGCTATGATGAGAAAGTACTTGTTGGAAAGTAAAAAAAAATTTGGAAATCTCATACATAGCCACCTATCAAATTCCTGACGGTTATGGAAGCTGGCGTTATCTGGTTTACACGTCAATCAGCTATAATATACCTAAAGTGAAGAATTAGGGTTAATATATTCATGGACTACAATCTCAGTAGTCAGGAGTTATTTAAACTTAAAAACTTAGTCATTCCAAAATAAATTCAGCGTTTTAGTTAAAATCTTTCAGTGCCATTGTTCACGTAAACTACACCTTCAGGGTCATTGCTTAAATCAATTTAACATTTAGTTCCATTATTTACATGAACTTAACATTCAGTTTCATTGTTTACATTAACTTAATATTCAATGTCATTGTTTACATCACCTTAAAATTCAATATCATTGTTCGAACCAACTTAACATTTAGTGTCATTGTTTACGCTAACTAAACATTCAGTGTCACTGTTTACATCAACTTATTCTGTATAATTCTGTAACAACGTTTAGTGTCATTGTTTAAATCAACTTAATATTCTGTGTCACTGTTTAAATGAACTTACATTTAGTGTCATTGTTTACATCAACTTAACATTCTGTATCGTTGTTTAAATAAACTTAACATTCAGTGTCATTGTCCACGTTTACTTAACAATTAGTGTCATTGTTTATATGTATGTTACCTTAGTGGACTACTGCGTTGTTTAGTGACCTTTAGAGATTATTATGATCTTAATTAACTTTTTGAACCCGAATGATCAATATAGATCAGTAACGAAGGTAATTAATGTATCTGAACGATATTCAATTAATTTTAGTAGTAAGTGCCTGCGTGCCTATCAGCATAATATGAAACTTCAAAGGAATAGAAACATATCTTAAATTTTTGCTTTTCATTTTGACCAATAAAATACGTTTTCTTCGTGCTACCCACACTTGACAGAACAAATTAGACGAATCTTTAAATAGCTGCCAGGTACTTTCGAGACCCGCGATAACATATTAGTTGTTTTTATTGCTCGAGGGGAAGAGAGTATGTTAGTACAGGACGTATTTCAAGTTGAATAAAGCTTGAATACGGTGTACGCTTTGAGTTTGAGAAATTTAGAACAGCAAGTGATCTGGAATGTGAAAAGGTCAAGAGTCAAAGCAGATACGCTTTTATTTTTATATGGACAAGTACTAACAGTCGATGTGTAAACAAACTATTTTGGCATGCGTTCAGTTGAGGTCGTTTGTAATTTGGTGTTTCATACGCATTCAACTTGGTAATTACGATTAAAAAACAAACTATAAAAACCAATAATACTGTTCTCAATATAACCTACTGCAGATAAAGAAGAAACTCATCTCTAGGTGGCGTATATTCCACAGACTTATTATTACAGAACATAATACCTCAGGCGGCTTGTCTTTACCTGTAATATACGTTACCCTATTAGTGTGGAACTTTACCACGTTCGTACAGCCTGCCATGGCTTCTGGTCATGAACAATTTATTTATTGTTGTTTTGTTTCTTAGAATAAGATATATCACCACTTACACTTGCCCTTTTAACGTGGTAAAATTTAAAATAAAATATTCGTGACACCGACTTACTTTGAGTGAATCAACTTAAACCAGTTTTGTTTTTTCCATTGAGATATCTAAAGTGAGAAGAGCTATCATTTATCTAGATGGTCAATAAGTGATTCGATGTTGTTGTTTTTTAAAATATAAGACCAGTATTTCAATTAAACTTCTACGAAAGAAAAAATCTTATAAAAACCTGAGGATTACTAATGAATTTTAGACGAGTTCCTGGTTGTATACAACGTTTTCATTGTATAATTTTATTTCAAACTAAACCAACATAGCAATTAAGTATGTGTCTTTTCTTACAGCAAAGCCACATCCGGAGACACAAAACCGGAGACATACCGCTGTACTAGCGGGAGGCTCCCTCACTGGTACAGCGGTAAGTCTTCGGACTTACAACGCTAAAATCAGGGGTTCGATTCCCCTAGGTGGGCGAAGCAGATAGCCCTATGTGGCTTTGCTATAAGAAAAACACACACACCAGTGAGGGGACAGTAAATTAAGTGTACTTAACCACGTAACCAACTGGAATGACTTAAATGAAGTTACAAATATCCATCCTTCTTTACCATCATTCACCAATAAAGAACGAACTCAGCCTCTTGACGATAAATACAACTTACATTAAAAGTTTTTAGTTTTATTCAAAATAAGATGAGTTTCTTAAATACGGACAGGAAAATGCACAAGCAATAGTACAGTGTATGGATAAATGGTTACATTACCGAAATTATAGAAAACTTAAGTGGAAAGAACGGGAACTTTAAAACGAAAAAAGTTTTCCCACATTATAACGATAGAAGACTTTGATTTGAATGAAACATTAAATTTGTAGGCTGTGCGCGAACTTATGATACTGTAACAACAAACGTGAAGAACAAATCTATTCGAGTCGCTTCCTAGAAAAGTGTTTATTTTTACACCTGTGAAAGTATAAAATAATTGACCAGGTTTTATTATCAAATAAAATAACATTTTGAAATATGTATTGAGCTCTATTTTAATTACAGTATTAAACAAGACATCATGTTAACTATAAGATGTTTATCATATTATGTTAACAACAAAAGGCTTATGATATCACGTTAACTACAAAAAGATGAGTATAATATTGTGTTAACTGCAACGTTTTATCATATCACGTTAATTACAAATGGGCTATCGTATTATAGTAACTACAAAAGGTTTATGATACTCTGCTGGCCAAAATCGTAAGGCCAATGAACATAAAAAAAAATATGCATTTTGCGTTGTTAGACTCAATCACTTATTTGAGTAGAGCTTCGAAAGATGAAAATAAGAAAAGGGAAAAATTAAAATTAAAAAGAATTTTAGCATTTAATAAGGAAAATAAGCCTAAATACAAGCTGATCAAAAGTTTAAGACCACACTGAAACGAAGCGTTAATCGATAAACACGTAACGAAATTTAGTCACTTGTGTTTAAGCATTAGCGTTGTCAACATCTCCCACCGACATCTCCTGTGTTACATTGGGTAAAAATATGGCAAAGGCTAAAAAGTTGACAGACTTTGAACGTGGCAGAATTGTCGAGCTGCAAAAGCAAGGTCTCTCTCAACGTGTCATCGTTGGTGAGATTGGACGTAGTAAAACTGCTGTTGCAAATTTCTTAAAAGACCCTGAGGGATACAGAACAAGAATTTCAAGTGGTCGGCCCAAGAAAATTTTGCAAGCGTTGAGCAGGAGGATTCGACGGGTTGTCCAGCAAGACACCAGCCGACTGTCAAACTAGATTAAGGCCCTTACGGATGCAGAATGCAGCTCAAGAACAGTAAGACGGCATCTATGAGAGAAAGGCTTTAAAAACCGTAAACGTTTTCAAAGGCCATGCCTCCTTCCAAACCACGAAACATTTCGGTTAAACTTTGCCGAGAAGCACCAAACATGGGACGTAGAAAAGGAGACGAAGGTTTGGTTCTCTGATGAGAAAAAATTTAACCTGGATGGTCCAGATGGCTTCCAACGTTACTGGTACAATAAGGATATTACACCGGAAACATTTTCTACACAATGGAGGAGGTTCCATCATGATCTGAAGTGCTTTCTCCTTCCATTGAACAATGGAGCTTTAGGTTACACAGGGGCATCAAACAGCAGCTGACTGCATTGGCATGTTGGAGAGAACATCCTTATTGACTGAAAACCCTTACTAGTGCGGAAATGACTGGATTTTTTATCAGGGCACAATGCCCGCAGGACAACGGACTTTTCATGGCGAATAACGTGATTCTTTTGGACCATCCAACGTGTTCGCCCGAACTGAACACCATTGAAAATGTTTGGGAGTGGATGTCAAGGGAAGTCTATAGAAATGGACGTCAATCCCAAACAGTGCATGATCTTCGTGAAGCCATCTTCATCACTTGGAATAACATTCCAGCCAGCCTTCTGCAAACGCTTATATCGACCATGCCAAAGCGAATGTTTGCAGTCATTCGCAATGACTGCCGTGCAACTCACTACTGAGAACTCTTGTTGGGCATTTCGTACTCTGTTTAGGACTTCGTTTCAGTACGTTCTTAAACTTTTGACCAACCATTATTTAGGCTAATTTCATAGTGTTCACATTTTCCCTATTAAATGCTAAAATAAGTTTTTTTTTTTATTTCCCCATTTCTTATTTTCATCTTTCGAAGTTCTTCTCAAATAAGTGGTTGATTCTAACAACGCAAAATGCATATTTTTTTTCTTTATATTCATTGGCCTTAAGATTTTGGCCAGCAGTGTATCAAGTTAATCACAAAAGTTTTATCACAATGTGTTAGTTACAAAAGGTTTATCATATTATATTAACTGCAAAAGGTTTATCATATTATATTAATTGCAAAAGGTTTATCATATTATGTTAACCACAAAAGTATTATCATATTATTTTTATTTTATTATTTGAGTTATACACTGTTCAACTCTGGAATGAAGTATCATAAATAAGGTAAGAAGATAGAAGTCATTGGCTAGAATAAATTTTTCACTTAAAAATAACATGAGACAATGAGTGCCGTTGCTCAGAATAAACTATTCATTTAAAAGCGCAATAAGAAAATGGTAGGTATTGGTTAGAATATACTGTTTGTCTAAGGGCAAGATAAGAAAATCGCAGTCATTGGTCAGAACAAACAGATGAATTATGGGTAAGGTGTAAATATCATAATAATTAATAAGCAGCTTTACACCGGGTGTAACAGCAAGTGAAACGTCAGTAAAGATGAAAGTAATAAATGAGGAAGCCATGCGAAATAAAAAGACCATAGAATTGATTAAGAAAGAACGAGATTATGTCGTGATAAGCTTATTGTAAGCCGATGACAGTTACTTAAGTTATGTTGTAAACTGAACTACTTCACCAGTAGTGGTAATTAATAATCGAATCCAACGTAATTAGTTTTCAATCAAAGTTTCGTGTTCTCATGAACAAGAATCTGGCTAGAAGAAATGACAATAAATAGAGGAAATGTTTCTTGTATGTTCGGGTTCGTGAATGTTCCCATCTTTAGAGTAAGAAATGTGAACTTCATACGGTACAAATAATCGATATACCATTCCTATTGGAAGTACTTACAAGACGTAGTAACAGGACAGAGGACAAAGCTGTATTTTACAAGGATAAGTGCAGCTATAAATTTCTCTGTTCCTTGGTATCGTTTGATGTGATATTCTAGTATGTGTTTTTAAGAGTTACAAAAGAGCTTGGTTTTGTCTAAACGTTTTTTTCGTGTATCTTTGCCGAATTGCTGTATAAAAGCAGCTTAAAAACAATAAGAAAAGCATCAACATTTTTTTTTTTTTTTAGATTAGAACAACCAGTATTTTTACTTTTAGAAAAACATGCTGAGAGACCAATATTTTAAAATGAATGTTTTTCACTGGAAAAGATTCTTAATGGAAATTTATGTCTAATTGCGTCGTCAGTCAAAAAATAGGATTAATAATGTGTTCAGTTTTCGAAAAAACAACAACACGTTTTTCTTCAATCATTTAGACACTGCAATGTTAAAAATCCGTTTTTTACAATAATTTAAATATCATTCCGAATCAAATCCCGATCAGAGTCAGTTAAACTCCACAATATTATGTAAGTTCGCTGTGTACACGAAACCTGTTAACAAACACAAACAATATCTTCGCTGAGTAATTCTGTTGTAGTTATAGTATAAAGATTGTGCAGTTCCAAAGGAATGATCTATAATATAAACTCACATGTTTGTTGATTTAGCAACAAATAATATCACCAAGATGGTATTGCAAGGTTTTTGGAAACCTGGAAAATACCGACCATATAAAGCATCATTGCTCATCAGAGACCTCTACATAAAACCTCCTCTACCGAGAAAAGAGTGTATTTAATATTTATTATAATTTGAGTTTTAAAATAATTAATTAAACTTAATATAAAGTTAAGTTTAAGATATTTTAATTCCTTTCTCACCATTTTATATTACTTAACACAACACTGATTGGTCAGAATAAATAGTAACTTAAAGATTTAACCTTAATGTACTAAAATGTAATTAAAATAAAATTGTATCAAAATTGTTCTCCTCTTCTGTCAAAATCTAATTTACTAAACAATAAAATGGATATATATAAGTTAAATATATAAAATGCAGTGTATTCATTTTAACGTAATTACAATATGTGTTTAAATTTTAAAAAAATAAACCTTATTTTTTAATTCTAATTATATTGAAAGTTTCCTGATTCAAACAATGGAAGTTTAATGGAGTTATTTTTATCGGTCCTCCTGAACACTGTTTTGTTTCTAATATCCTTCAACGAGTATTAATTATTTTTTTATAATGTCTCTGTGTGAATTAATTCAATTCTTGATTCAAAGTTAAAATTGAAAATGGCTAGTGCGGAGAGTATAAAGGTGTATTTGTGGGAGAGTTTGTAACCAAATGTAAAACACTATTATGCAATGTTTGTAAAATTTTTGCTTTGGACTAAATCCTCTTTGCTTAGTAATAATTTTTAAGACAGTAAACGTTCATCATCCTTTTTAACCAAATTATTATTGGCCCGGTATGGCCAAGCGTGTTAAGGCGTGCGACTCGTAATCTGAGGGTCGCGAATTCGTATCCCCGCTGCGCTAAACATGCTCGCCCTTTGAACCGTGGGGGCGTTATAATGTGACGGTCAATCCCACTATTTGTTGGTAAAAGAGTAGCCCAAGAGTTGGCAGTGGGTGGTGATGACTAGCTGCCTTCACTCTAGTCTTACACTGCTAAATTATCACAGCTAGCCCTCGTGTAGCTTTGTGCGAAATTCAAAACAAACAAACTAAATTTCTCGTAAGGACTTCATTAATCAGCTTTTCTAAAATTATATTTATCTTTCATATTTTCATTAATTCTAATATTCCTTTGCTGTTCAATAAAAATACTTACAGAGAAGTGGTTGCTATTTAAATTAGGTTCAACTTGAAGTATGGAAATTTTTGCTATGAAGTCTAAATATAGGTTCAACTTGATATTGTCCATCACTGAAATGAAGTCTAATATATCTGAAATTGTTATGAGTTTATTGATCACTGAAAATGAAGTCTAATATACTGAAAATGAAGTCTAATATATCTGAATTACCAATTCTATTCACTGAAAATGAAGTCTAATATATCTGAATTACCAATTCAAGTATGAGTTTATTGTCCATCACTGAAAGTGAAGTCTAATATATCTGAATTACCAATTTTATTGTCAGTATGAGTTTATTGTCCATCACTGAAAATGAAGTCTAATATATCTGAATTACCAATTCTATTGTCAGTATGAGTTTATTGTCCATCACTGAAAATGAAGTCTAATATATCTGAATTACCAATTCTATTGTCAGTATGAGTTATATTGTCCATCACTGAAAATGAAGTCTAATATATCTGAATTACCAATTCTATTGTCAGTATGAGTTTATTGTCCATCACTGAAAATGAAGTCTAATATATCTGAATTACCAATTCTATTGTCAGTATGAGTTTATTGTCCATCACTGAAAATGAAGTCTAATATATCTGAATTACCAATTCTATTGTCAGTATGAGTTTATTGTCCATCACTGAAAATGAAGTCTAATATATCTGAATTACCAATTCTATTGTCAGTATGAGTTTATTGTCCATCACTGAAAATGAAGTCTAATATATCTGAATTACCAATTCTATTGTCAGTATGAGTTTATTGTCCATCACTTATGATAATAAAATTAAATGTACTAATTACGTTTAGTATATAATTTCTATTTTCATTAGTGTCTCTTTATGACCAGAAGCTAAATGTTAATATTATCCATAATTATCAGGTTAGAGATGTATTTTTTTTTTAATTTTGTAAAAAAATATCTTGCGTTGGATATTTTAGAAAAAATTAATGTTTGTAATTCTAAACCAAATATCCACTGTTAAAATTCCATTTCCTTCAGCTATAAACAACACTAATTCTGATATAATTTCATCATTTATTAAAGTTACTAGCTTCAGATACACCTATAATATGAATATTATTATTCATATAATAATATGGCTCATCCCATTTATTTGTAATATTACTCTGAATGTTAACGATTAAGATCCCAAACCTTTTTTAAGTACCAACATTTCAAGATGTAAGTACTTGACTGATATTTATAGACGTCATTACGTTTTGTATACCATTTCTCAAAAACTTTAGATCAGCATCATTATAGGCTGTTTGACAAACATATTTTACAATGTCATTACTACCAATCATGGAATATTTTAACTAGAGTTTCTATCACAATTAGTGAAATCGTATGAGTTAATTTAAATTCAGAATGCTTTAAAAGTTCTTCAGACTTATCTTTTGTTAAGTTTGAAGTTGATTCCTTTACAACTTTAGCGTAAATCTTTTCTTTCTCTATTTTTAGGAGTAATATATACTTCTCTGTACACTTCACACATTTTTGAACTGCATGGTGATTTTCATCACAATTTATAAATTTTGTCTGTTTTAAAGACACATTACAATTTTTACTTAACGATGTTCATCACACCTTAGATAACCGATACATGCATTCTTCACGTGTGCATATTTTATTACATTTATAACACTAAAGAAGTGGAGCATATCTTTTATATCCTAAAATTTTAAAATTTAATTACTCTACATTAAGTACTTCATCAAATAATTATAACGCTATCTTCATTTATTAAAAACACTTTGATAAAGGTAGTTCATTAGTTCTTTCAGCTTTATTAGTTTATTTGATTCAGTCATAACGTCTTCCGGATCTATAAAGTAATTAACACCTTTAACTACAATTATCTTTTGATTTTGCATAACATATATGGTAATCTTACTGAAACTTTAATATTATTAACAATTCCACTAGGTCACTTTCTGAAAGATTTTTATAAAAACAATTGTCTTCTCTTCTAACGAAACATTCATGTTTCTTAAGCCCTTTAATATTTAAAAATTTTAATACAAAAAAAACCTGAATATTATTTTATCCACGATAATAGAATGTTACTTTTCCATTTTATGAAATTATCCTATCTCTTTTTAACATTTCTGGACTTTCTAATCTTCTTGACCCATATTTTTAAATAGCGTCTTTTTCATCTCCCGTCGCGCCAAACATGCTCGCTCTTTCAGCTATTTGGGCGTTATAGTGTAACATTCATTCCCACTATTCGTTGGTAAAAAAGTAGCCCAAGAGTTGGCGGTGGGTCATGATCACTCGCTACCTTCCTCTAGTCTTACACTGCTAACTTAGGGACGGCTAGCACAGATAGCCCTCGAGTAGCTTTGTGTGAGATTCAAAAAACAAACAAAAACAAACAAACTTTTTCATCTTGGGTTTCTTATAAAAACTTGCCATTAATTTACTATATTTTGAATTCTTCCTTATTTTTGTATTTCGACTTATTTTAGATATATTTAGAGTTCAAGGTTGACTTGTTTCTAACATTTCTTCCATTATAAATATTATCTAAGTCATGATGACGAGAAACTTACTTGCAGTGAACAATTTATCTCAAGATGGCTGGTATGGGTATTAAAACTTTTATTAAAATAAAGTATAAAAAACGTTTCGACTTTTTTTGGTCATCTCCAGGTTTTACAATTTTGTAAGGTGTGTGATATATTTAAATTGAACAAATTGTTATGTCAGACCACGCTACAGCTGCGTATTCAAGAAGTTATCCTGTAAATACTTTGTAATTTTAAATATAATTTTATTGTTACGTCTTCTCTGCTATGTATTGATTTTCTTTAACATGTTAAATCCAAACCAATCTTTAAAATTAAATTATTAAGACGATTTTTCAAATTTAATTTCCTATTATATACAACCCCTAAATATTTAACATATTTAAGTAATTCAATTTATGGTTTATATATTTAACATTTGTTTTTGGATGTCGAATACATTTTCCTCAGAGAATTTATTTTTTTCTATAGAGAATTATAAATTTTATTTTATCAGCCTGAATACACTCTCTATAATTTACAGCAAAACTCTAAAACAATTAAAGCTAATTGTAAATTTTGAATTATTATTTTAATCGAATGATTGGTAACCTAAATAAAAATATTATCTGTATAATATTAATAGAACCAGTATTAGTTTCTTGTAACATGATATTATTGGTATATAAACTAAAAAATAGCGGATTCAAAAGACTATCTTATGGTACCTCAGACATAAAACTATCTGACAATTTATTATCATAATGATATTATCCTTCTTTTCAAATAAAACATATATCTATCTATTAAACGAATATGACATATTAAAATAATATGTTAATTCATATAATAGTCCATTATGCCATAGTTTATCAAAGACATTTCCAGAATCTAACATAAGAGCACCAGTAGTGTTTTTATGACTGAAACCATCAACTATGGACTGCGTAATTCAAAGTTATCTGATATTTGATTATTTCTCCTAAACAAACTTATTTGTTATTATTTTCTAGGAATTCAATTAATCTATTGCTTATTATTTTCTCAAATATTTTGAACATACAGCTTATCGGATTTGTGGTGGGAAATTATATTATTATTGCGTTTTAATGTCATTGTAATAATATCAGACTTCCAAAATTAGGGTAAAGATAAAATAAAAAGATTTCCAAAATTAGGGTTAAGATAAAATAAAAAGATTTCCAAAATTAGGGTTAAGATAAAATAAAAAAAATTCCAAAATTAGGGTTAAGATAAAATAAAAAGATTAGCAATTTTGATATAAATTTCTTTCTTACAATTTTTACCCAAGTCAGATTTACAAAGCTCTTTCCCAAGACCTCTCGAAGCTGATCTAGAAACCACACAACAGTTATATTACAAATTCAATCGGTGAGACAAAGTGATGGTTAACAACAATGGTGAATTATAACATACGCTTTTTTGTATTTAATAACACATAACAACTAGGTATTAATAATTTCATAGATGAATATTTATTTACCTACTACATGACAAAATGATTAAGTTCGTTATTTGTGTATTTATTTGTTTCAGAATTTTGCACGAAGCAACTGAAGAGATATTTGGACATGATCGTCCATAAATTTGAAACGGTGAACCAAAGTGAGCAATACTGATAAATAACACTTGAGTTACGCTTGTCTGATCCAAGAGAAAGACTTGACTGTCGCTCCTATAACATACTTACGACCTAAAAGTGCAAAGAACGTTTATAATGCATTGGTACTCGATACAAGAACCCAATGATTTATATTGGGTACACACATATAACTATATCACGCCCGGCTTACCACTAAAACTGTTTAATAATCTCCATTTTCCATCTGAACGAAATCTTACGCGTCACGTGTACTAGGTTCAAAAGGCCCTAGGTTTCGAGTGCAGCTGACCAGCACTGACCACTAAAAGAGAAAGCCTCCTAAGCAATAAGAACCTTGTCCACTTGTAGCCACACCCAGCCTTTCACGATAACTTCAGAGCCATTCTCTGCAATAGATGAATGTCTTATTTTTAGGAACATAAGAAATACTCGAGGTTGCAAATCCATTTGCTAAAGGCCTAACTGCCTTTTTTTTTAAATTATCGAATTTAATGTTTCCTTTCTACATTGTCCTCCAGTGAAACAACAGTAAGTCTTTGGTTTTATATCGCTAAAGTCAAGGGTTTGATTCCTCTTGGTAACTTTAAGAAAACACACCCTTTCTTCGTTTTGAATAAATAAATGTATGTGACAGGTTTTTTTTTTTTAATGCTGAATAATTGTAAAACGTACAATGCTACAAACTTTTTAACGCTAGTTTCTTTTTAGGAACATGCAATGATTTATCTTTGATGTCACTAACCTTATTTTGTTTTGCTATTGCTTTAGTGCGCTGTATAAAGTTGAATTACGACTTTTTCGGAGCCTCGTTACATTCCGTGTGTCTACGTCCTATCATGCTTTAACTGACGAACATGAGTCTTTTAAAATAGCTCTTGAGCATAGTTTTTATAGCAAAATGTTCCGTAGTAAAATAGGCATGTCCAAAGCGCAATAATCTTTCATAAAACTTTCTAAAATCCGTCTTTCGTACAAAAAGGAATGTTTCCTAGAATATAACCCTGCTGATGTAAGCATTTCATATAGGTTACCTAAAATGCAGGAAGATGGGTTTTCAGCATCCTTTTTAATAGTATGACAGCTCAGAAATCCAAAGGTGCTGCATCTAGCGACTTGTTAGCTATGTATTCTTATAGAATGACATGAATACCTGATTCATACACCAACTGCTTGAGATTTGTAATGTTTGAATGAATATGTAAGGGAAGCAGCTTTTGCATACGTGAATGTTTTCGCTGTTTTATTATGGCTTAATGTTCAAGAATGCACAACTTGTTACATATCTCTTTTCGGATGTTCCTGGTGCCCCAGGCTAATCCATATTCCTTTATTTTACAGTGCTACTGAGAACAGGGGATATCACCATCTTCAAATTTTAAATCACCGAGGTAAACCCGTTTTATAATCTCATTATATGACTATTTTGCGTTGGAAAGAACTCTTAGATACCCCTCCAAAATCGGTCAGTTTTCATTGGCATCATATTACCTACACAAATCACCAAAAACTGTCAAACTTTAGTTGTGATACATGCCGTGTTTGTCACGTGACTTGCATATTCACAGTACCGTTTACATGGAACGTACTTAACCATTTGTATGACATCTGTTATTGCCATGTTTTGTAAAATATACAATCAAAATCTAATTACTACACATAAACCATTGTTTGTTGTTAAGCACAAAGCAACATAATTGGGTATTAGTGCCTTGCCCACCACGAGTATCGAAACATGATTTTTAGCGTTATAAAATCTCGGGCTTACTTATCCTAGGTGGATAAGCGAACAGCCCGATTTGGCTTTGCTATAAGAAAATATACACACTTACTTATCCTGGGAAAAATTTAATATACAGATTTAAAACTAACTTACATTTTGACTGTAGAATGGTACCGGCTAAAACGAGAATACATAAGTGGCGATTTCGTGCAGTCTTAATATTATAACTTTTAGTTTTACAGTCTACTAATTCACGGTACAAAGTACTTCTTGTAAGCATGTTTGATAAACAAATTTCATTGATTTTAATTTATATATATATATATATATAGTTTGTTTGTTTGTTTTTGGAATTTTGCACAAAGCTAATCGAGGGCTATCTGTGCTAGCCGTCCCTAATTTAGCAGTGTAATACTAGAGGGAAGGCAGCTAGTCATCACCACCCACCGCCAACTCTTGGGCTGCTCTTTTACCAACGAATAGTGGGATTGATCGTAACATTATAACACCCCACGGCTGGGAGGGCGATCGTGATTGGCGCGACGCGGGCGCGAACCCGCGACCCTCGGATTACGAGTCGCACGCCTTACGCGGTAGGCCATGCCAGGCCCTATATATATATATATATAGCAGACAAACGTTTGATATAACCTGATATAGTTATATTACCTTTTTCAATTTTATAGGATATTTTGGCACGGCTAGAGTAGCTTTTTCAATTGTGTACAGTACTCCAATACAACTAGATTACTATTTTCAAATCCCTAGGGTACTCTCACATGGCTAGAGTATCCTTTGAAAGTTTGTAGATTACTCTGATACAGACCTAATTTAAGATAATAGTTTCGGTTGTAAGACGACACAGTTACTATGAATTACTCGTTGGTTACTTTTACGGACCATGAACTAAATAACGTCTCGGTATTTTAGTGTAATTTCATGAGACGTATCATGACAACAAAGAAATAAAACCTGTATTTGGATATACAAGGTACAATAATGTTTACATATCCAAGATACAATAATTTTAATATATAAAAGATATAATAATGTTTGGACATGCAAGGTACAATAATGTTTATATATTCAAGATACAATTATCTTTGGATATACAAGACACAATTTATATATATATATATATATAGAAGATACAAAAATGTTTGGATATACAAGTTACAATAATGTTTGGATATACAAATTACAGTAATGTTTGGTATGCAAGATACAATAACGTTTCGTATACAAAATACAATAATGTTTGGATATACAAGATACAATTTATATATATATATATACAAGATACAAAAATGTTTGGATATGCAAGATACAATGATGTTTGGATATGCAAGATACAATGATGTTTGGATATACAAGATACAATAATGTTTGGATATACAAGATACAAAAATGTTTGGTATACAAGATACAATAATGTTTGGATATACAAGATACAATAATGTTTGGATATACAAGATACAAAAATGTTTGGTGTACAAGATACAATAATGTTTGGTATACAAGATATAATAATGTTTGGATATACAAGATACAATAATGTTTGGATATACAAGATACAAAAATGTTTGGATATACAAGATACAATAATGTTTGGTATACAAGATATAATAATGTTTGGATATACAAGATATAATAATGTTTGGATATACAAGATACAATAATGTTTGGATATACAAGATACAATAATGTTTGGTATACAAGATATAATAATGTTTGGATATACAAGATATAATAATGTTTGGATATACAAGATACAATAATGTTTGGATACAAATTAATAATGTTTGGTATGCAAGATACAATGGATACAAAATACAATAATGTTTGGATATACAAGATACAATAATGTTTGGATATACAAGATACAATAATGTTTGGTGTACAAGATACAATAATGTTTGGTATACAAGATATAATAATGTTTGGATATACAAGATATAATAATGTTTGGATATACAAGATATAATAATGTTTGGATATACAAGATATAATAATGTTTGGATATACAAGATACAATAATGTTTGGTGTACAAGATACAATAATGTTTGGATATACAAATTACAGTAATGTTTGGTATGCAAGATACAATAACGTTTCGTATACAAAATACAATAATGTTTGGATATACAAGATACAATAACGTTTCGTATACAAAATACAATAATGTTTGGATATACAAGATACAATGATGTTTGGATAACAAGATACTGTAATTAAATGGATCTTATTTCATATGGTACTTGAGACACACAACACTCTACACGTCTTAAGTTTCATATGGTACTTGAGATACACAACACTCTACACGTCTTAAGTTTCATATGGTACTTGAGATACACAACACTCTACACGTCTTAAGTTTCATATGGTACTTGAGATACACAACACTCTACACGTCTTAAGTTTCATATGGTACTTGAGATACACAACACTCTACACCAGTTTTGAAGCTGCCATGTTTCGTATTTTTCTCCAGTTCATACTGAAAACGGTTGCTTGTCCACCTACAACTAGGACTGCAGGCAGCTGTGAGAGAAGTGAATAGGGAATATAAAAACAATAGCGCGCCTTAGCTCGAAACTCAATCGATATATTTTGAAGCAGTACTGATATATCATAAAAGTCAGCTATCGCGTTTTGGCCAACGGTCCTTAAGGACAGCATAATAACTAACTCCATACTGTGCCCTCCTCCCTGTACACTTCAAGCAAAGATCACAATACAGCATTCAAGCAACTAGAAACTTTTCGAAAGTCTAAAGAAACGTTGCTGCTCGTCAGGAAGACAGACCAATATTGGTTGCTATTAGTCTACAAAAATATACTTTTAATAATGTACGAATGTTTCTTGCATTTCCGACACATTTAACTCAAAACAGTCATGTTACAATCATTTAATTATTTTAATTTCTTGATGAATTAAGGTAACTTTTCCAGCTGCTAAATATCGTAACATATCTTTGGAGGAACAAATGCTGATAGATCAGTCTAAATAATTTAATTAGAATATCGAGATAATTAACAGGCAGGTGACAGCACTGTTTATATAGGGATGGCTGAGATTGTTCACTGAAATAGTATTGTAAATATCAATACATCATCAGAACTTAACAATATTATACAATGTTATGATGTAATAAAAAAACAATGATGCCAAACAATTTCACTAAGGTAAAATAGTTTCGAATGGACTATCTGTTTTTATAAGTATTGTTTACAACTAGTGGTGATTGAATGAATTATAATTGGAGGAAAACAATGTTATTATTACTCCTTGAAGTTAGTTTTCTTACAAACATTTGCTGTTCCCATAAAAAACGAAACAAGAATTACCAGTTAACAATAGATAAACAATAAATATAGCAGTCGGAACATCATTGTATTTAGAACTTGGTTACAAACAAATCCTTTTTGTGTCTATTGAAACACTTCATTAAAAACCAAGCAAACAAGTAAAGAAAAAAACGTTTTATGAACTGAAGGCTCAAATATTCATGTTATTGAGGTTCCAAATGATTCACCAGAGTAAGCCCCCTAGCGGAACGGCAGTAAGTCTGTGGCCTTGTAAAGCTAAAACCTAAGTTTAGATACCCATGATGGGCACAGCAGAGATATTCATTGTGTAGCTCTGTACTTAACAACAAACAAACGAACCCATCATATGAGAAACGTCCATAAATTTATCACGAACTAGACATAGCACAAAAAAACTACTGTTCAGTATTGGGTCAAAAGTAGATTCATGGATTTATAATGCTAAATCCAGTGTTCGGCTCCTCTGGATGGACAGAGTGCGGATATCTCATTGTGTAACTTTACACAAATAAAATAATAGCCACAACAGAACCACAAAAAAAGCTTAATGAATTAAGTTCAAAGTGTCTAAACCAGTTTGTTTCAATAGTGTTCACCAGGTGGCAACTTGTTAAAACATCCAGTTTGAACCTACTATCAAAAGTTTTATCTCGAGCCAGAAGGTTAGAGTAATGTTAAAAAGTGGACGTCTCTATAAACTAAAGAAAACTTGTACATCAAAAATTTAAACCTATATGTTCTCATGTTTTTACAATTACATAACCGAAATTTCGCCAACATGCGTAAGTCTAATAACCAAAACTCAGCAGCTGCAGTAAGCCATTGTAATTCATGTTACGGTGATTTTCAGTATGTTTAGTTGACTAAGTTTACATACTCCATGAGACTTAAAAATATATATATGTATGAACATCCATTGTCACCACTTTAATGGTTAACAAAAGGCGACAGTGAGTTAGTTTAATTTAACCAACTTGTTGTTAAGCACAAACCTAAAATATGGGCAGCTGGTATTATTCCCATATCGGGTATCGAAACCCGATTTTTAACGCTATAAACCACTAGATTTACTTCTGAGCATCCGAAGGTACCATTATATATCATATTATTAAAGCACCATACGACATGGGTGTTACTAGCAGCCAGTTTTCGATTTGTATTCATTTAGATCTTCCTTCACTGTTATGTTACCAATCAACAAAGAAGGCTTAACAGCTGATTTTACCAGTAGGGCATAATTCCTCCTTCCGGAATAAAACGTAAAAGGAAAACTCTATGTATGAAAATTAAACGGTCTTTAATGTGATAGGCACGTTCCAAGTTAGTCCCAGGACAATTAGCTCATAAAATTCACTCTTATTTTTCTTTGACGACGTTAAAAACATTCGTATAAAAGCTTAAATAAATGAGACTATAATAGCTGAGGACACGAAACTACGAGAACTTGTTTTAAGTTTGTATCTGCCCAGCAGAGTTTGAGAAAAAAATAAAATAAATTACTTCCTGCACTATCCAAGTTTTCTCAGTAAAATCGGCTGAAGTGGTTAAATAGTAGACCAAAAGACACATTTAAGTAATAGTATCAAAGACGTTATTTTCAAATTATTGTTTTAAAAGTAAAGAGACCTAAAATGTCGAATACTTGACCGTTGCTATCCAGAACAATGAATATTTGAAAGCATTTGAATATTGGTGTATTTTTTTTAATATTCATTGAATATTTTCTGCGTGACCATGTGTTCTGACTCTTACGTCAGAATTATTATTTTAAGTTAGGCTTAGCAATCCGAAACTGTTTAGAAGGCCTAAGAGCGCGAAATAAGTTTCAACGTATTTGGATAAGTGGTTCTGTTTTGAACCGTTTTCGACATTTTTGTTAACATGTGAGAACATTCGTTATTTGACATCGATAGGATACGCTCAGGTGGACCCACTGACCCACGAAGTTAGATTTGGTAAGTTAGATGTTTCTAGTTCCTCGACTAACTAAACATTGAAGGGATGACGAAGATGCGTGATGGACTATCTGAGCTACGCCAAGTGTAGAGACTGAACCTTGAATATTAGCTTTTTAAGCCGTTGAACTAAGTGATAAAAAATATATGACAGTTATGTTCTTCAAGTATATATTCAGTTAGGGTCAACCAAATATTTCCTTGAAAAACACGTATTTTGTGTTTTGTCTGCCACAGAGAAATTGTTTGAAAATGCTGTGTTAGCTGAATGAATGTTTGTTTGTTGCTAAGCGCAAAATCGTACAATGGACCATATGAATTGTTCCCATTACTTGGATTAAATCCAGAATTTTAGCGTTATAAGTCCTTAAATTTACCCCATGTAATCGGGAGAGACCTGGTTAAATGTAAAACACAAGAAATAAATATCACTAAACCGTCGATACTTGTTCAAACTTAATAATCACAGAAACGAGGGGGAAAAAAAGATAGCTGTACGTTTCACAAATGTTTCATTTATTGTCATTACGGTTTCACCTCATTATGACTATACTTGCGAAACCATGGTCATAAAATACTAAGTATTTACGTAACGTACAATTACCCTTGTCTATTCAATTTTCTAAAATGTTTTAAGCGTAAAAGTTAAAACTTTCCTTTGCTGTTTAAATGTAAAAAAAACAACAATATTGAAGATGTTTTATCAACTAAATAACTGTAAAAAGGAAAAAGTTTCAATCCGAAACGGTTAAATGCAGCTTCAAATTTTCAAGGTACTTCATAAAATGTAAACTAAATCAAAACTGCAGAACGAGCTTAAATTTTCCAACGACTACAAATTACAAACTTGATCTAATTTTACTTAGCATCAATAAATATAAGGAAGAATTATTTTTTTTCAAAATTAGATAATGTTATACGGCTATAAAGGGAGCCTATTGTATCACTGCTCTCTTTTTATATTATGAGGTGACTGAAGAAAAATAGTGCGTGATTTATCTTAATTCCTTTAGAGAGTGGCCAAAATCTCAGCAATAAGAAAACATTCGACTGATGAGGATAAAAGACCAGTTTAAGCTTATATATGTATGTTTGCTTTCCTGCTCTACTTCAGACTGTATCTAGTCAGATTGATTTCTGTATTGATGTGCTAGCCTTCTCTAGTGTTATCTCGTTTCCATATGTAGCCTGAAATCTAATTCATTTTTACTCCATGCACTGAGGTTTGAAGCAGCCATTGTGGGTTGAAAGAAGATGTTTCCTTTTAAATTACTGAGTCCGAACTGTCAGAGTTAGCACCTCACTTGTTTATCCAACATATAAGATTCACATTATGTTACACAAAGCTAAATAAAAATAAGCCAGAGACACATCTATTTTGTTTGAATTGTCTAGATGTAAGAAAATGTTTGCGTTGACTTACAGTGAATACTAGGTTTATTATTTCGTATTTGACTAAAAATGTCTTGAAGGACAGCAAGAAAACTTTCCATTTACACAGGATGTAAGGAACATCAATGGACCGTTCCCTATAAACAATATCTCAGAGGCAACGGTAATTTACAAAGTATAAGAAGGGCAGTAGGAAAATGCCTCAGTTATACAGGGACAATAGGAAAAAGTCCCAGTTACACAGGAATAATAGGAAAATGTCCCAGTTACACATAAACAATAAGAAAATGTCACAGTTACATAGGAACAATAGGAAAATGTCCCACTTACAGAGGAACAATAGGAAAATGTTCCAGTTACGCAGGGGCAATTGGAAAATGTCCAAGTTACACAGTTTGTAAGGGCCAGAAAGAAAAACGACCCATTAACAAAGCATACGACAAATAGAAGCAAAACGACCAGCTTACAGATTATACGACAGATAGAAAAAAACCCGACCAACTTGCAAAGTATGCGACAGAGAAAAGAAAAACATCCAGTTTACAATGAATGTGAGAGACAACAAGAAATAGCCCAAGTTACGCAGTATGTAAGGAACAACAGAAAAAGTCCCAGATAGACATGGACAATAAGAAAATATACCATTTACAAAGTATATGAAAGACGAATATATGGAAATGTTAAGACATTTTATAAATTCCCCTGGTAAGTTTATTGGCTTATCCTAAAATCGAGGATCGATCCCTGTACTAGGAGCAACTCATTGTGCAGTTTCGCATTTCAACAAACAACAAAGCTTTATATCATTCTACAAATTTTTTTCTCAAAAATATTCCTAGAGCGCTCGTTCGCTAGTTTGAATCCCGGTCAGACCAAACATGCTCGCTCTTTCAAACGTAGGGGCGTTGTAATGTTTCGTCCAATCCCATTATTTGTTAGTAGAAGAGTAGCCCAAGACTTGAAGTCTGTGGTGATGATTAGATGCCTTCCCTCTAGTCTTACATTTATAAATTAGGGACGGCTAGCGCAAATAGCCATCGTGTAGCCTTGCACAAAATTCAAAACAAACCAAACCTGTTTCTATAAAATAACTTCCACGTCTAATAAATAAATTCAACATTTCAAATTAAAGGAAAAGTAGATACATTTATAATAAGCATGATAAAGAAATCTTAATGAATTATTGCAGTCCACAACCACTGAAATGGGTGGACGTATTGAGTAATTTATCAGGAAGCTAGGAGTAATCAATCCCTCTAATGAAATCAATTTCCAACCCTTCAGTTTCATACAGGCATCACTTCAACAGTTCTAAATAATCACACTACCATCTGTGTGGCGCCACTTTTTAACTCAAGCGACATCGTTGACAGACCTCTCTTCAGGCTTCGATTTTCTTTCGAATTTTGTTTTGATATTTTTTATATTTTATTTTCCGCCTTTCCATAACGTCGCAGAGTTAGCAACAGCACGTCAATGTCTCAGGATGACATACAGATGTCAAAGTAGTTGTAGAAAATTAAACGTGACATCTCACAAGCTTCAGCCGTCTTGTCTTTAATATCCCTCTACAGATTGGTTGACAAGTTATACGTCAAAGGGTGTCATTCTTTCAGCTTGCTTCTCATAACAGCTGGCGTATTGTAATTTATCTTGTAAAATCACTTAAACGACGTAAATAAAATAGTACCAGCAATAAACTTATCGAATAAGAGACATCTTCAAAATAAATATGTCTCGTGCATTTCTATATGTTACTCACACACAATATGCAAAGATATGCATATATATCTATACGAAGGCCAAGGATATTTTTATATAACAAATTTATTTGTTTAAACTACCCCAAAGCTACACAATTGGCTATCTGTGCTCAGCCCACCACAAGAATCGAAACCCAGTTTCCAACCAGCATTGTAAGTCCGAAGATGTGTGCGTGTGATATCTATGAATAGTGATAATTTAGGAAAGCTTTAGTAATACTAATAAACACATCCACCCCTCTTCACATTTACTTATATAAAGGTGCACGTCATCTGTGAGTTACAAACCGTTTGTAACTCCGGACAAAATCAATACTCAATACGTGTACGACTATAAAAATACAATTCATCGCTATTCTATGAGCGAGTAAAAGGCCGTATTAAATAAACGGTACATAAAGTGTAGATCGATTCTTCTGATTTATATAGTTAGATTTTTTCTGTTCGACTGAGTCCTTCCTTTGTTAATAGCTAACTGTTCTAGTTTCGTAAGACCAACTTCACAACTATCTCTTCTCTGAAGTATCAAAAGTACCTTTGTTTATTACTGGAAACACGAAACATCAAACACATTTTATACGTGTCTTACCAGCTTGCCTTTTTTACTATCTGTATTTCATATAAAGTTTTGTCCTTTATGGTGAAATAAAGTTTATGTTATGACTACTTCTTCCATTTCCGATGAAACTAAGAGATATTGTGTCATGATTACTTCTTCCATTTTCGATGAAACTAAGAGATATTGTGTTATAACTAATTCCATAATTTCCGGCTAAATAAAGCAAATCGTTTGTCATTTCTAGTTTCGTTCATTTCCAGTGAAACTAAGCAACTATCATACCATGTCTAGTTCCATAATTTCCGGTGGCACTAAGCAATATTTATACAATATCAAGCTTCGTCATTTCCCGTGAAACTAAACATTATTTATGTCATGTCAAGTTCCATAACTTTCTGTGAAACTAAAAACGATATTCACGCCATGTACAGCTCCACCATATCAGTCCAAACTAAGCGAATCTAGTTACCATGCCTAGTTTCTCTAGTTGCACTGAAACTACACTGTACTCGTTTCGTGTCCCCTAAGTACCTTCCCGTCAAATTAAGCGATAATTTCGGTTCAAGATATTCCATTTAATGTGTAACTGTCTCCTAACAGTCTCGTAGCCGTATTCCATATACGTTGTAATCAGATTTTTGTTCGAATGTAATCACTTACCACTCCTTCTGACGACGAATAACAAGGATAGTAAGTCAACATTTCCTATCACTCTGTTTATGATGTCATTAAATCTCTTGAAACTGAAAATACATCCCTTGCACTTACGTTAACAGATTGCAGTGAGTGTGTGTTTATTAACATTCTTATCTTAGTAACCTGCCCTGGCGTTAAATTATAAAAGTAAAGATACCTTGTGGACATTATCGTTTTTAAAATTGAAATGTTCTATGTTGTGGAAACCACGTGCTTTCGCTTAATTGGTGTAAATTGATTGGATTAGAGAATTTGACGGAAACCAAATTGGCTTCACGCTTCTCGTCTAATGGCGACGAAAGTTTTAGTTCATGGACCAAAACTTCACAATATTTCTCAAGTATGCATTGTGTAATACGCAGGCGAAAAGTGATTAAATTTGTTCCTATTCTGAATGTTTCTCAAAATATTTAATTATCATGTGAATAGTTAAATGTTAGACAGAATCTGACTGAGTTTTATGAAAACAAAGTGTTTGAGTTAAAAAAAGACATCACGAAATCAGAAACACAACATCTTAACTCCTTTAATAAAGGTGGGATGATATCATGAAATCAGATACTTAACATTTTAACTCCTTTAAGAAAGATAAGATGATATCACAAAATCAGAAACCCAACATCTTAACTCCTTTAATAAAGGTGAGATGATATCATGAAATCAGATACCTAACATTTTAACTCCTTTAAGAAAGATGAGATGATATCACAAAATCAGAAACCCAACATCTTAACTCCTTTAATAAAGGTGAGATGATATCATGAAATCAGATACCTAACATTTTAACTCCTTTAAGAAAGATGGGATTAAAGCACAAAATCAGAAACCCAACATCTTAACTCCTTTAATAAAGGTGAGATGATATCATGAAATCAGATACCTAACATTTTAACTCCTTTAAGAAAGATGGGATTAATCAGCACAAAATCAGAAACACAACATCTTAACTCCTTTAATAAAGGTGAGATGATATCATGAAATCAGATACCTAACATTTTAACTCCTTTAAGAAAGATGAGATGATATCACAAAATCAGAAACCCAACATCTTAACTCCTTTAATAAAGGTGAGATGATATCATGAAATCAGATACCTAACATTTTAACTCCTTTAAGAAAGATGGGATTAAAGCACAAAATCAGAAACACAACATCTTAACTCCTTTAATAAAGGTGAGATGATATCATGAAATCAGATACCTAACATTTTAACTCCTTTAAGAAAGATGAGATGATATCACAAAATCAGAAACCCAACATCTTAACTCCTTTAAGGAACTAGAACTTCTCTCTCCAGAGATCAATTATTAAACCTTTCCATTAGGAAGAAAGTCGAAACATTTCTACATTTATGGCATACAATTTGCATTTAGTTGAAGCACATTTGATGCATTATGGGTAACACAGGCAGAAAAACGTATATGAATTGCGGGCACCTTATTTACCATGTTAATCATGACCATTGAATATGAAATTAAAACAGCGATTTTCGTGTTATAGTTATACACAAGTCTCTATTCATCATTCAAAAAAATCTCTATTCATCATTCAAAAAAATCTCTATTCATCATTCATAAAGTCTCTATTTGTAATTCAAAAAGTCTCTATTCCACATTCAAAGAGGAACTTCGCCACCGAGCCACAATTGGGAGATATGAGGTATCGTTTCCGCTTCCTATAATGGGAAGAATTTCTATTGCAACATTCACACTGTATTTTTCTGAAGCGCATTAAAAGCGTCATGGATACGTTTTGTATTTCGGATATGTTTATTTAAAGGGTATTAGTTGCAGTATTGTGAGATATTGTGTTTTAACATGCTCATTTTATATACTTGAAACTTATTAGAAGTACATTTTGTGTCTTGTCGTGCATTTCAAACGACTTGACTTGCACGTTAACTAATAAGTGACAAAATAGCTGACACGAATCTTTGAAACCGACCTAAACTAGAGAGATATTGTCCTGGAATAATAGCTGAAAATGTTATTAATAGAGCCTTCTATCCATTATAGCTTCAAGTTTTCTTTCGTTATGACTTTATGTCGTCAGTTTGTAACCTTTATTAATTTATAAGTCACATATAAGTCGTGATTTTTATAACCAGCATACGGATGATTAACAGTACTAATAAACCCTCCCCGTTGGTTCAGCGTCATGTTTAAAGACTTATGACGCTAAATCAGGGTTTTAAACCCGGATGGTCGCAGCGCAGATGTCCTATCGTGTAGTTTTGAGCTTAATATAAACCAACAAATATATGGCATTATTAATGTGTGTGTTTTTTTTTTAAAGCAAAGCCACATCGGGCTATCTGCTGAGCCTACCGAGGGGAATCGAACCCCTGATTTTAGCATTGTAAGTCCGTCGACTTACCGCTGTATTAGCAGGGGGCAGCATTATTAATAAACATATAATAAATGGTCTATGGTGCTAAGGAAAGAAAGAAACCAAAGACACATAACTAACACAACTCCCATTTTACTGAAATATGGAACTAAAGTGTCTTGAAAAAACAACAACTAATACTACAAGAAGAGTAGTTAGTTGAAGGTGCTATCAACCAAAAACAAACGTAATTTAGAGATTTATGTTAATTTGTTGGAAGGTGGAAGAAGAGACACCTGTAGTGAAATAAAAGGGACCATCTATCAAATGCACAATTACAACATCATTAAGTTCACCGGCCAAAATTAAAACACGTTGCGATAGGTTTACACTACCACTTTCACCCTGTATGTTTTAACTTCCTCTAACAGTACAAGTCACGTAACTTGTAATAAATACTTAATGTTTTGATCTGTTATATTCCCTCTAACAGTACAAGTCACGTAACTTATAATAAATACATAATGTTTTGATCTGTTATATTCCCTCTAACAGTGCAAGTCACGTAACTTGTAATAAATACCTAATGTTTTGATCTGTTGTATTCCCTCTAACAGTACAAGTCACACGAATTCTAATAAATAGTAATGTTTTGATCTGTTGTATTCCCTCTAACAGTACAAGTCACGTAACTTATAATAAATACATAATGTTTTGATCTGTTCTATTCCCTCTAACAGTACAAGTCACGTAACTTGTAATAAATACGTAATGTTTTGATCAGTTGTATTCCCTCCAACACTAAATTATCTGATTTATAATTTTATTCTGCACATACGTTATTTTAATTTACAATAAAACAAAGTTCTGTCGTGCACTTTTTAAAGAAGTTATTACATCACGATAGTTTCAATGATCCCTTTTTAGAAATGTCGAAGGAATTCATATTTTGTTAAAACTTATAAGTTTTATAACGTGAAACACGTTATGGGTAAAATAAAAACGTAATAAACTATGTTTTTATCTTTCCCTTACACAGCCAGTTAATAACTGTCATTCCTATTCTCATACCAAACGATTACAAACTGTGTAAGAGGTTTGCGCTTTCACAAAGAAGCACCAGGTGGCGAGAAATGCTTCGGCTATAACTCGTGTAAAGCGAGAACGCAGAATCCGTCATTGGCAAGCTGTTCTCTTTCCGGTGTATGCGACTGTATTCTAAGCTCTCGAGCGCGTCGCGTGGAAAGCTTTTAAGTCAAAGTTCAACCCGTGAGTGACAGTTTTCTGTAATAAGAATGGGTTTCGAAGAATAGAAATTTTGTCTATGAATTTTTTTTTCTTTCTTTATATTTCACAACTCAAACTCGTGACTGGTATTGATCATCTTAGAAAGCTAATATTAGGAAGACTGAACGTCTTAGGTTCACTAAACTAAAGATAATTTAAATATCATCAGATTGGAACCAGAAGATTGAAAATCAGGCAAGAAGAGAATAAGTATCTTCAATAAGTGATCAAGTAAGTGCTACCAAAATGAAGTCATGGTTTTCAATGTTAAAAGCTAGTAAAGTATTGAAAACATGAATGTCTAATAACAGGAACAAATATCACGTCATGTTTCAAAAGTTTTTTTTTTCACATTCATCTTAATTTGTTTATAACATACTTCAAACCTGAAGAGTCG
The DNA here is from genome assembly GCF_004210375.1 of Tachypleus tridentatus. NCBI lineage: Eukaryota > Metazoa > Arthropoda > Merostomata > Xiphosura > Limulidae > Tachypleus > Tachypleus tridentatus. The sequence goes on along the minus strand of NC_134837.1, from coordinate 261,583,397 downwards.
AAAGCGGTAGGCGGAATGTGCTATTTTTACACATGTCTAATTTCAGAGTAATAACAAAGAAACCAGGGAAAGTGTAACAGCATATACAATGTGGTTTGATTCTAGCATAGTTACTAGGACTATTGCTCTTATTGTTTTTAAGGTTTAGCTGTTCAATGGGATATATGAGCTCTGTTCACCGCAAGGATTCGAACCCTCGATTTTAGCGTTGTAAACTCTTAAACTTACTATTGACTTATCTGAAAATGAGGCTTGCCGATATGAAATTATTTCAGTTAAAACTTACAAATGTTTTGTGTATTACTTACTGTTCGGCGTCACTTTACTTTCTGCGCTTGTTAGATATGAATTTCGTAAAATATTATTTGTTGTTCATGACTATAATATTTGTGAGTAGATTTGTTTTTACAAGACCTTTAATTCTCCAAATTTTTTCATATCCATTTTCTGGAACAAATTTAGTTTTAGCTAAATTTGAGTGCTAATCCTGTTCCAGAAATTTGAATTTCGGAGTTGGCAAACCAGATCAGAATTTGCGTAATACCACAAAATATCTACTGGACATTAAGCTAGGAGTGTGTTATAAGAGTGACATTCAATTCATTATTGTGTGTGTGGATGGTTGCTTTCTCTCTTAGTAGCTGAAAATTGGGAACGAATGTTAATAACCTTACTCGTTTTGCCATAAGTACAAATGAAAATAATAAATAATTTTCAGATGACGGCGTTTCATGTGTTGTAAAAGGAATACCTTTCAGGTATGTCTTAACATATTTTTGAAGAATGCATTTATAACCTTTGAAATATGCTTTCATATGCGTTCGAGGTATGTTTTTGAAGTGTGCTTTTACATACACTACATGGTCAAAAGTCCATCACACCCATATGTGCTTGTTGAACATCTCATTCCAAAACCATGGGCATTAATACGGAGTTGGTCTCCCCCTTTGCTGCTACAACAGCCTCCACTTTTCTGGGAAGGTTATTCACTAGATTTTGGAGCGTGGCTGCGGGGATTCGTTCCTATTCAGCCACAAGAGCATCAGTGAGGTCGGGCACTGATGTTGGGCGAGAAGGCCTGGCTCGCAGTCGGCTTTCCAATTTATCCCAAAGTGTTTGCTGGGGTTGAGGTCAGGTCTCTGTGTAGGTCAGTCAACTTTTTCCACACCAACCTTATCAAACCATATCTTTACGGACCTCGCTTCGTTCATGGGAGCATTGTTATGCTGAAAGAAAAAAAAGGGCCTTCCTCAAACTTTTGCCACAATGTTGGAAGCACACAATCTTCTAGAATGCCATTGTATGCTGTAGCATTAAGAATTCCCTTCACTGGAGTTAAAGAGCCTTGTACAAACCATAAAAACAGCCCCAGACCATTATTCCTCCTCCATAAAACTTTACAGTTGGTAAAGTTCTCCTTGCATCCGACAAACACAGATTCGTCCGTCGGACTGCCAGATAGTGAAGCGTGATTCATCACTTCAGAGAACGCATTTCCACTCCTCCAGCGTCCAATAGCAGTGTGCTTTACATCAGTCCAGCCGACGCTTGGCATTGTACACGGTGATCTTAGGCTTATGTGCGGCTGTTCGGCCATGAAAACCTATTTAATGAAGCTATGTACGAACAGTTCTTGTGCTAATGTTGCTTTCAGAGGCACTTTGGAACTCGGTAGTGAGTGTTGCAACTGTGGACAGACGATTTTTACGCGCTACGCGCTTCAGCACTCGGCGGTCCCGTTCTGTGAGCTTGTGTGGCCTACCGCTTCGTGGCTGAGCTGTTCTTGCTCCTAGACGTTTCTATTTCATAATAAGAGTACTTACAGTTAACCGAAACAGCTCTAACAGGGAAGACATTTGACGAACTGACATGCTGGATAGGTGGCATCTTATAACAGTGCCACGTTGAAAGTCACTGAGCTCTTAAGTACGACCCATTCTACTGCCAATGTTTGTCTATGTAGATTGCATGGCTGTATGCTCGATTTTATGTACCTGTTAGCAATGGGTGTGGCTGAAATAGCCGAACCCGCTAATTAGAAGGGGTGTCCACATACTTTTGGCCATGTAGTTTACCTTTGATGTACACCTTTATATGCATTTTAAGTATGCCTTTACATTTATTTCAAGTATGTATTGTTTATTAAGAGAGTTGTAACACGAGAGGTACAAAGTAGTGAAAAGTCTTTTGAACACCACGAATTCGAAATTTACATTCGAGAATGTAATATTTTAATTTACTAGGAGGTTAATACAGACATAGACACACCGTATAAAACACATACCTAACATAATCACGATATTTGTTAGTTAGTTATCACCATTAGATTCCATCAAGGAACATAGGGCCGCAATCGCTTGCGATTCTTCAACAGGTATTTAAGTGAGTGGGTTGTTAGCCCTCTGCACCGAGCCGTCCCTAATTTAGGGAAGGCAGCTAGTCATCACCACCCACCGCCAACTCTTGAGCTGCTCTTTTACCAACGAATAGTGGGATTGACCGTCACATTATAACGCCCCCACGGCTGGGAGGGCGAGCATGTTTGGCGCGACGCGGGCGCAAACCCGCGACCCTCGGATTACGAGTCGCACGCCTTACGCGCTAGGCCATGCCAGCCCGGTTTGTTGTCTGTTTACAATATGTTCCGTTCAGAATTTAAGTTGGTTGAGTTTCGTGGCTTTAATGTGTGTGTGTGTATATATACACACTACCCTACCATTCCGTGGATTAGCGGTACGTCTGTGGTCTCACAACGTCAAAAATTTGATTTCGATACCCGCAGTAGGCACAGTACAGGTAGTCCACTAAGTAGCTTTGACGTCAGTGACAAACTGTCAAGTAAGCCAGTATATATATTTATAGTACGTTAGAATTTCAACATGACTATCAGTTTTAGTGATCTTTTTTTCATGCTGCTAGAGGGCTGTTGTTTTCTGTTATTTATATTTTTATGTGTTTCTGAAAACCCTTTATACATATTTAAACTTATTTCTACATATATATATATATATATATTATGTAGAAAGTACATGGAATTTTCTGGACATAAAAGATGTTTCGACAACAGCCCAAAAGACGATTGGCTGTGATTATGGCGCGGCCCTGTGGCAGAGCCTCGAATTTGGGAGATGGTGAACCTTGCTTGTGGTGGTTGATACTACAAGATACTTCCCCGAATATCTGAGTCGTGGATGGGTTATAAGAATGAGAGACAACTCTTACAGTGAATGGTAAACGGGATGGTAAGGATCAGCTGTTGGCTTTCATCTGGTTAGTAGTTCAAACTTAGGGACGTGGTAAACGGTATGGTAAGGATCAGCTGTTGGCTTTCATCTGGTTAGTAGTTCAAACTTAGGGACGTGGTAAACGGTATGGTAAGGATCAGCTGTTGGCTTTCATCTGGTTAGTAGCTCAAACTTAGAGACGTGGTAAACGGTATGGTAAGGATCAGGTGTTGGCTTTCATCTGGTTAGTAGTTCAAACTTAGAGACGTGGTAAACGGTATGGTAAGGATCAGGTGTTGGCTTTCATCTGGTTAGTAGCTCAAACTTAGAGACGTGGTAAACGGTATGGTAAGGATCAGGTGTTGGCTTTCATCTGGTTAGTAGTTCAAACTTAGGGACGGGAAAAAATAGCCATAGTAGGATTGAGCTAAAAATAGAGAAAAATACAATCTTTCGATTAAAATGATTGGTAGATTTTACTTTAATGCTTAAACGATGTAATTAAGATTACATAAATCTTTTGTTTAGTAGTTGTCGCTGACCACTATTTATTAATATTGTGCCCTTGTACATGAACAGCCTATTTCTTCCAAGCTCAAAAATGTGAAATTACAATGACAGAGAAAACTATAAATGTCATTTTTGGACATTTATTCTGTAACCAAGTTAAAACCTTTGAAACTTGACAATAAAAATATATGTTGACATTATTTTAATAAAACTGATTATGAAGTATAATTCTCAATGTATTCACATGAGAGAAGCGGGAAGTGCATCAGTTTCTCATATCAGTGCAATATGTCCATATTATTTTGTAACGGAAGTGAGTCAGTCCCACTTTGCAATTTTATGTGTCCGTTTTATTTCAAGCTAGAAATATTTACAAAACACTATCTAAAGATTTTATCAAATAACTTGTTGAAACGGGTCCATATCAAACGACTTTATGTCTATTGGTAACGTATTGACAAGTTATTTACATACGATATCATAAGGTTCGTCATAGCCTAGTGTTTAGCATGCTGAGGATCCAACGTTCGAGCTGAGGTGGCGCTGAATATGCTTGACATTTTTAGTCGATATGCGCTAGAAATGTGACAGGAACAAAGCCTCTGCGGAAGTTATTGTTGTTGACTGACTGTCCTCTCTTGAACACTAGAGATCGCTTCACTTGTCTGTTTTCGTAAATTGTTGTTCGTGTTAAATCTTCCAGTAATAATAATACGTGTAAAGTCATTCAACACTCGTATACATGTTTATCTAATGAAACTACACCCATAACGAGAGGGTTTGGAAGCATTAATATTTTAAAAATCAAGTACTGATAACGTTGTTTTTTTTTACTACAGAGGGTTGAGTACATTGTGTTAAAGCAATTTTGAATGTGTGAATTAGTAAACCACCCGAAAATCATAGCTGATTTAAATTCGCAGATTAGTTTTATGCATCAAAACTACTTTTCTACGTTACTTGATGTTACGTAGATAGTGTGATGCACCGAAAATTGATCGCTTTTGAGAATAGCATGGAACGGTACTTTCCTATGTAAAACGTTTATACACTTAGATAATAAAAATGTGTTTAGATCGGGGGTTTGAAATTTCAAAACCCATATATTCCTTGTATGTAATAGCATTGCAAAAACAAGAAGTATGGATAATCTTGGGGTACGAAGACCATTCACAAAAAGAACTATAACAAGTCGTACTCTAGCCATGGTAAGGAAAGTGCTTAGTCTTGAAACAGACGAGAATATGCTCAAACGAAGTTCAGCAATGAAGCAACATTATAACGAAGAATTTCAATCTGGACAAACAACACGAGTTTTTTTCATGATATAACCAGGAAAGGAGGGCCAACTGTAGGAAACTGTATGAAGTGCGCCTAACCTAGTGTTAATGGTGATGCTCGTGTACCTTGATAACCGTAACAAGTCTCATCCCATTTCCTATTGGTCAGTTTGTAAAACATTTTTCTGAACTTTGTATACGGCATGTTGCAAATTTATTATTATCCCTGGCCACTGTGCTACTATCAGAGATCGGGAGGGTGAACACGGAAGTAAGGCCTCCAGTTATATCTGTTGTTGAACTTTTGCATATTTCAAACAGCTAGTGAATAAAACAAGCTTTCATACTATTCTATACGAAGACATACCAGTCAAGACGCCAGATGCACTGTTTATTGATTTTTGGGAGATTGGACTTTTGAAAGTGATATTGCGAAACCGTGTATTCACACACTAGATAAATTGTGGAAATCATGCAGAGATCAGTGGTGTGCTTTGGACACGACACCCTTACAACGAAACTCTTTGCAAAATAAACCACTCCGCAGGACTATTATCAAGATGTACAGTTTTCGCATATACCATGACCAGACTTGGCGACGTAGACCATAGTGATATGGTGAGGCTCAAAAATCGTTTTATATGATGTTTTAACCCACTGCATATTGTTTAAAAATTATTTTGGATAAGTTATTTCAATAACTGTATGATTTGAAATTCCCTTTTAACGTTAATTAAATATTTTGTTGTGAATAAATCAACAGAGGAAAAAAAAATATTTAAACGATAAATATATAGTTTTCTTGTAGATAATTATGTGAAATCAAATTCCTGAAACTCCTATATTACCGGGCCCGGCATGGCCTAGCGCGTAAGGCGTGCGACTCGTAATCCGAGGGTCGCGGGTTCGCGCCCGCGTCGCGCTAAACATGCTCGCCCTCCCAGCCGTGGGGTGTATAATGTGACGGTCAATCCCACTATTCGTTGGTAAAAGAGTAGCCCAAGAGTTGGCGGTGGGTGGTGATGACTAGCTGCCTTCCCTCTAGTCTTACACTGCTAAATTAGGGACGGCTAGCACAGATAGCCCTCGAGTAGCTTTGTGCGAAATTCCCAAACAAACCAAAACCTATATTACCGAGTTAAGGTGGATGTATTTTACCTCAACCAATAAGTACACGCAAAAAGTCAAAACTGGTCACTCTAGGTGGTTCCTATAAAAACGAACATTATTCTGTTTTCCATGCAGTATAATAACAATTCATCTTGGATTGGAAACTCGAATTTTCTGCTCGAGATACAACTTTAAGAAATAGTTTATCCGCTCGAAAAACAAGCGTAACTTTTAGAGTTTTCTTTCTTATGTAATATGGAGCAGATTACCCTAACACATAGCAGATTACCCTAACACATCCTAGCAAATGTTAATGGTAATATATCGCTGATACGTCTTTTCTTTGGGACCAAGATACTTTGTATAATATAGTTAGAAACTAAATAAAATATGTGCAACCAAGAAACGTTGACGTCTGGTATAAAACGAAGTGGTTGTTAATCGTAGTTTTACCTTTAACAAAATCTAATCATAAAATGCAAAAAAAGCAGAGAAAAACAATTATGCTGACATAATTTGGTAAAGTATTAATTAATAGGATTAAGATTATAATAAATTTCAAACTCCATGAATGCTATTAATAGGCTTAATACCATAGTCACTTTTCAAACTCTATGAATGATATTTATGTATATATAGGCTTAAGACTATAATAGCTTTTCAAACTCTATGAATGATATTAATATATATGTAGGCTTAAGACTGTAATAACTTTTCAAAGTTTACCAATACTATTAATATATGTAGGCTTAAGACTATAATACCTTTTCAAACTCTACCAGTGCTATAACTAGGTTTAAGATTATAATACATTTATTTCATGCACTAGTCAGTGCTTGTTAATATTTTGACTAAAAGACAGTCAGATAGACATGTTTATAGTTTAAACGTTGGGGTCTAACAAAACACAAACAAACATGATAACACAGTGCATAAAAAGGCACTAAAGATCACCATCTAGAAAGGCCCGGCATGTTCAGGTAGTTAAGGAACTCGACTCGTCATCCGAAGGTTGGGGGCTCGAATCCCCGTCACACCAAACATGCTCGCCCTTTCACCCGTGGGGGTGTTATAATGTAACGATGAATCCCACTATTCGTTGATAAAAGAGTAGCCCAAGAGTTGACGGTGAGTGATGCTGACTACCTGCCTTCCCTCTAGTCTTACACTGTAAAATTAGGGACGGCTAGCGCAAGTAGCTCTTGTGTAATTTTTCGTGAAAATTCGAAACAAATCATGTGGAAAAAATCAAGTTGTTGCTTATATTTTTATTGCATTTCTAAATAATAGAATTCTACTTTATCTCACGAGCTAGCTTGAAAAGTGACATTACAGCCTAAGCGTTTTTTTCACATAACTACTTTGGAAGAAAATAATATTAATTCTTGGTCAAATCGAGCTGTTTGCGTATATCAAAATTCAAATCTAACCCAGTAATGGATATATGAATGAATATACTGTTCTTAAGTTTTTATATGACAGTTTAAATTATTTAATCAACTGTGTTGCCTTGCTGCTAGTGATGTTTTCGGCCGTAATCCTAATAATATCTCACGAGGCTCAGCCAATTTAGTATGAAACATTTGGAACTCTAAACTGCTTGAAAGTCGAGGGAGAAGCATTTGGAAGCGTTTTATTCTTTAAATGAAATAAGCATTTCACACCTGTAATAAGTCTCTAACTTAAAAACCATAAATGTAGCCAAGATACTGATTTATGAAGCTTCTAATACGTCATTCATATAAGTACATGATCAGAAAATAGTTAATTAAAATATTTCTGTATTACGGATCTTACTTGAGGAACGTCACTAAGTTAGGTGTCGCTGTGTGTTATGTTTAATACGTTTTACCAAACGTATCTTCAACACTGTTTATTAAAGACGAAACATGTTTACTAAGATCATAAGAGTTAATATCTTATAACCCTTTCAGTACAGCTTGCCGTGACTTGGTGAATCGTAAGTTTGAATCTCACTCACCAACCATGCTCGCACTTTCAGCCGTAGTGGGCGTTATAATGTAACGGTCAATCCCCCTACTCTTTAATGAAGGTGTAGCCCAAAAGTTGGCTGGGGGTGGTTTTGACTAGCTGCCTTTTTTCTAGTCTTACACTGCTAAATTAAGGATGCTAGCGAAATTTCATAAACAAACAGCAAATTCTTACAGAAGTCGCATCATGTGAAGACTAAATATTTGATGTTTTATCGTGTGGTTCTTGTTTTCCTACCAGGGGGCCGTTTGATAGACAATAAAAACTAATTTTTTTATATAGATATGAATTGTTCCTTATTGGAACAATTATTAAGTAGATTGTAACAATTCACTCGATATTATCTTTGTTCTGTTTCTTTAATAATAGCAACAATACTAAAACTAATACGAACAAAACAATTTTGTATACCTAGTTTGAAGACCGTAGAAGAGAGGGTGTGGCATTATATTAAGTGATGAGCTACTCTGCCAACAGGAAAAATATATCTTTCAAATAGTATTACGTTCTCTCGGATCCTAATTACAGTCCAGAGAATGGTTGTGTGTTATTTTCCACCGTAGACTAATAGTATATCAGTATTTTTTTCTTCTTGTGTCTTTGTAACTATATACGAACGAGCGGATATTATCTTCGTTTATAACAAGAAAGAATATAGTAAGAGAGTAAAGCCTGGAATAATGGCTTTCATTTTGTTTTTCACAGGAAAGGTTAGTCCTAGCATCTTTTCTTTTTTATTCTATATTTTTTTTATTTAAAAAGAGCGGGAAATGTTATTTAAAGATAATAATAATAATCACCCCCTTGTCTGAGCTATCTGTTTGAAAGTCAAATTTATGTCCGCAAGCCAAGTTTATCATCTGATACAGAATCACTTATACTCCGAGGCCGCATATAAGAATCTAAGTCTCCTGGTACACGCTGTAACATATCTATTCATCCGTATATAATATACATTTATATACAAAAGGCGCTAAACGCCAAACTCAGTGGAAATGTTGCCGTTTTAATTTGCATATCAAGTCTCCTACGAGTGCGAAAACATGCATTTTGAATATAGCACAAGCTAAAAAAATAGGCTTAGGAAAAAAAAGACTTAAAAGGGGGATACGATAACATCGAATTTCTTTACAACCATGTTGCTGAGGTCAGCATCAGCACAAATTCCTCCTCAGAAAGTAGGAAAGAAAAACATTTCAGAAAGTTTGGTTCTGAGAGTTCCGTTAGGCTAAATGCTGATATTACACACACGAAGGGCAGTATTTCATGAATCTTTTTACAAATCTAAACATTCTGGTTTTGTGTTAAGTAGAGCACAGTTAGCTCATAAGGTACCTTTATGCTTAAAAATAAACAAACGTGAATTTTTTTACAATCAGATGGTTTATATATATATTATAATAAACAAAAACAAGCCTAAATAGAAATTAAAAGCGCTGCCCCAAACGAAAAGGTCTCCGGGTACAGGCTATAATGTGAGATATAAAATATACCCTAGGTTCTGGAGGTGGCTGTGAAGTAGAACCCATATTGCGGTGGGGATGCACCGTCTATCAGTCTTAACCTCCGTTCGCCAGTCTCACATGAAGAAATTCATAGATAATAATGATTTTTGCGACGACGAGACATGAGCCGTGAATCTTCGGTTACACTGTAAACAAAGCTTACAATAGAGTTACAATGTTTTGTGGTTAAACCAATAGGGACTTGCAAAGTTTCGTGGTTAAACCAATGAGAGGATGTTAATAATTAAGCGATAAAATGGTACACGTGAATTCGACAACGGAGAAAAACGCTACATTTATTAATTAACAAAAACTATTTAACTATAGTATCGGTTAAAGATATTATCTTATAATATTTGAAAATAATGGATTCGTATTGCTGTGTGAATGCCCTAAACTTTGGGTAAAATAAGGAACCTTCTTCCTCAATTGATCTGAACCAACCAAGCCGATAAACACCAATGTTAGTTGGGCCACACTGACACTGCTAGCGAACGTTAGACACTGAATGGATGGCATCTGATAAAAGCTCAGACGCTATTGACGATCACGCTGCAAAACTGCTGTGATAATAACTCTTAAGAGTGCAAACTTTATCCAATCTGTAATCCTCGAGTTTACTGCTTCACTGCAAGGTCCAATGAAATGAAATACTGAAAAATTTTCTTCGCTGTCGAAACTGGGTTTTTCGTTTGTTTTGTTTTTTTTACTTGAGATGATTCTTAGAAAAATGAGTACACGTTTTGTTTTATTGGGTATTCTTATCGTGAAAGGCTGAACTTTGAGCCTGAATTGAAAGCATTAAGTTAACCAAAAGTGGCAGAAAGATTTAGAATAGAAAGAAATCAGTTATTTAACTCAGCTGAGATAAATAATTTCAAATTTTAGTTAGAAGAGGCATAATAAAAGGTATTAATTCCATTTCTCTATGGTACCGAAGATAGATAAAAATATATTTTGTTCTACTAGGGTTCGAAGTTGAACTATTCTTATCATATACAGCTTAAAATGATACCCAAACTATGAAACTAGTTTCATAAAGATGTACCTAGTTTGTTTAATAATAATAATAAAGATGTACCTAGTGTGTTTAATAATAATAATAAAGATGTATCTAGTTTTATTAATAACAACAATATGATGTACCTATTGTCTTTAATAATAATAATAAAGATGTATCTAGTTTTATTAATAACAACAATATGATGTACCTATTGTCTTTAATAATAATAATAAAGATGTACCCAGTTTTATTATTAATAATAATAAAGATGTACCTAGTGTGTTTAATAATAATAATAAAGATGTACCTAGTTTTATTAATAACAACAATATGATGTACCTATTGTCTTTAATAATAATAATAAAGATGTACCTAGTTTTATTAATAACAACAATATGATGTACCTATTGTCTTTAATAATATTAATAAAGATGTACCTAGTGTGTTTAATAATAATAATAAAGATGTACCTAGTTTTATTATTAATAATAATAAAGATGTACCTAGTGTGTTTAATAATAATAATAAAGATGTATCTAGTTTTATTAATAACAACAATATGATGTACCTATTGTCTTTAATAATATTAATAAAGATGTACCCAGTTTTATTATTAATAATAATAAAGATGTACCTAGTGTGTTTAATAATAATAATAAAGATGTACCTAGTGTGTTTAATAATAATAATAAAGATGTACCTAGTGTGTTTAATAACAACAATAAAGATGTACCTAGTGTCTTTAATAATAATAATAAAGATGTACCTAGTGTGTTTAATAACAACAATAAAGATGTACCTAGTGTCTTTAATAACAACAATAAAGATATACCTAATCTGTTTAATAATAATAATAAAGATGTACCTAATCTGTTTAATAACAAGAATAAAGATGTACCTAGTGTCGTTAATAATAATAATAAAGATGTACCTAGTGTGTTTAATAATAATAATAAAGATGTACCTAATGTGTTTAATAACAAGAATAAAGATGTAGCTAGTGTCTTTAATAATAATAATAAAGATGTACATAGTTTTATTAATAACAACAATAAAGATGTACCTAGTGTCTTTAATAATAATAATAAAGATGTACCTAGTGTGTTTAATAACAACAATAAAGATGTATCTAGTGTGTTTAATAATAATAATAAAGATGTATCTAGTTTTATTAATAACAACAATAAAGACGTACATAGTGTCTTTAATAATAATAATAAACATGTACCTAGTGTGTTTAATAATAATAATAAAGATGTACCTAGTGTCTTTAATAATAATAATAAAGATGTACCTAATGTCTTTAATAATAATAATAAAGATGTACCTAGTGTGTTTAATAATAATAATAATGCACCTAGTGTGTTTAATAATAATAATAAAGATGTACCTAGTGTGTTTAATAACAAGAATAAAGATGTACCTAGTGTCTTTAATAATAATAATAAAGATGTACCTAGTGTCTTTAATAATAATAATAATAAAGATATACCTAGTGTGTTTAATAACAACAATAAAGATGTACCTAGTGTATTTAATAACAACAATAAAGATGTACCTAGTGTGTTTAATAATAATAATAAAGATGTACCTAGTGTGTTTAATAATAATAATAAAGATGTACCTAGTTTTATTAATAACAACAATAAATATGTACCTGGTGTATTTAATAATAATAATAAAAATGTACCTAGTTTTATTAATAACAACAATAAAGATGTACCTAGTGTGTTTAATAATAATAATAAAGATGTACCTAGTTTTAGTAATAACAACAATAAAGATGTACCTAGTTTTATTAACAACAACAATAAAGATGTACCTAGTGTCTTTAATAATAATAATAAAGATGTACCTAGTGTGTTTAATTACAAGAATAAAGATGTACCTAGTTTTATTAACAACAACAATAAAGATGTACCTAGTTTTATTAACAACAACAATAAAGATGTACCTAGTGTGTTTAATAATAATAATAAAGATGTACCTAGTGTGTTTAATAACAAGAATAAAGATGTACCTTGTGTGTTTAATAATAATAATAAAGATGTACCTAATTTTATTAATAACAACAATAAAGATGTACCTAGTGTATTTAATAATAATAAAAAAGATGTACCTAGTTTTATTATTAACCACAATAAAGATGTACCTGGTGTCTTTAATAATAATAATAAAGATGTACCTATTGTGTTTAGTAATAATAATAATAAAGATGTACCTAGTGTGTTTAATAATAATAAAAAGATGTACCTAGTGTCTTTAATAATAATAATAATAAAGATGTACCTATTGTGTTTAGTAATAATAAAAAAGATGTACCTAGTTTTATTATTAACAACAATAAAGATGTACTTAGTGTCTTTAATAATAATAATAAAGATGTACCTAGTGTGTTTAATAATAATAATTAAGACGTACCTAGTTATATTAATAACAACAATAAAGACGTATCTCAGTAGTAAATTCGTCCTAGTTTTTCACTGCAGTGGTTACTGTTGATAGAAGCTGTTTCAGCCACTATGCAATTCAGTTTTATAACTTTATTTCTAATGCTATTACTAAAGGTTGAAATTTTTTTAAGTGTTCCCACCACCAGTATCAAAACTCGAATTTTAGAGTTATAAGCTCTCAGGTGCTGTATTGATCCAAAGAGGCGCAAGTAAGTTTGATAAACTAAAGTTTAACACGTTGCCTGGTTCGCGTTTCTCAAATCTGACAACAATACCATTTCGCACCTAGCGATGTCGTTTATTTCATATCAAACTTCGGGCAGTTTTAACTACCAAAACTCATATAAATATGACAGTATATTCCTATACATTTAATAATATCAATATATGTGAAAGCCAAATTGCGACTGGTCACACTCGAGTTACCAAAGTCCAATTTCACTTTTTTCTTCTGTAATACTCTGACTTTTTTTATCGCACGTTCCCGTTATAATTGAATTTAATTACTAACATAGGCATAAACAACTCCTAATTTTCGTCACTTTTCTGTTACATAAAAGTCTGTCAAGGAAAGAATTTTGAGGACAATATCTGGCATAGCGTTATGTGTGTGACACCACATCATTAATATCATTATGATGTCAAACTAGGTGGGATCGAATAGGAAAGTCGGTAAAACTCCTTTAAAAAACAAGTAAAAAATCAACCCAAATCCATGCTTGAGAATTATTACGGAAAATCCTTTGTTAAAGCAGACAGAGGATACCAGTTATCCGTAGAGGATGACCTCTCCTCAGAAGAAGAACAGATGTGTAGAAATAATCGATGTTTTCTTCTTTTATCCAAAAGCACCAACATATAGCATGTTTGGTCAGTTATATAAAGAAGTAATACATAGCATATTCCTGAGAAAAGGATATTTGATATTTCTTTTGTTTATTTCTGACCCAGCATGGTCAGGTGGTTAGGGTGCTCGACTCAAAATCTAAGGGTCGCGGGTTCAAAGCCCCTTCACACAAAACGTCTCGCTCTTTAAGCCGAGGGGGCGTTATAACGTGACTGTCAATCCCACTATTTCTTGATAAGAGATAAGCCCAAGAGTTGGCGATGGGCGGTGATGACTACCTGCCTTCTCTCTAGACTTACGATGTTAAGTTATGGACGGCTAGCGCAAATAACCTTCAAGCAGCTTTGCGCGATATTTAAAATAAAGTTGTTTAACTGTTTTTTGTTGACAATGTTAGCCCGAACAGCTTTGATTTCCAATGGTTCCCGTTTATACTAGTGTATATATATATATATACTTAACTCCATCTCTAATTCCTTTAACAAGTTTATCTTAGAAATCTTCAACGGGTGAAAACTAATTATTTTATGTGTCGTCAAAAGAAAAAAACATTACGTCAATTTATACTGAAGGAAGATAAAAATTACGGAGTAATTTTTGGTAGTCAATCCCACTATTCGTTGGTGAAAGAGTAGCCCAAGAGTTGGCGGTGGGTGATGATAACTAACTGCCTTCTCTCTAGTCTTACACTGCTAAATTAGGGACGGCTAGCGCAGATAGCCCTCGAGTAGCTTTGCGCGAAATTCAAAAACAAACAAACAAATAATTATAAGAACATATATGTTCTTTTAACCGATTATTTTTCTTCAGAAAATTAAAATAAAATTGTGTAGAACGAGATACTGTCAGTATATTACAGTAAGTGTGACTGTCTAGGAACAGACTTTCAGTAGATTACAACAAGTGTGTCTGTCTAGGAACAGACTTCCAGTAGTTTACAACAAGTGTGTCTATCTGGAAACAGAGGTTTGGTGTGATTTTTTATTAGCAGTTAAAAAAAAAATCGAAAACTAAGTATCTCACCGATTTAAATTACTCTCTCTGAGAGTTGCGGGTTCGAGTTCCCCTCACACCAAACATAATCGCCCTTTCAGCCGTGGGGAGGGCATTATAAAGTGACGTTAATCCCTCTATTCGTTGGTAAAGGAGTAACCGAAGAGTTGGCGATGGTAGCGGTGACTACGCTCCTTCCCTTTAGTCTTATACTGATAAGTTAGGGGTTGGGTTGTTTTTAATTTCGCGCAAAGCTACACGAGGGCTATCTACGCTAGTCGTCCCTACTTTAGCAGTGTAAGACTAGAAGGTAGGCAGCTAGTCATCACCACCCACCTTCAACTCTTGGGCTACTTTTTTACCAACGAAGAATGGGATTGACCGTAATATTATAACTCCTCTACGGCTGAAACAGCGAGCATGTTTGATATAACGGGGATTCGAACCCACGACCCTCGGATTACGAGTCGAGCACCTTAACCACCTGGCGATGCCGGGCCTGATAAATTAGAAAACAGCTGGCGCGAAATTTAAAACAAACAAACAAATGTAGGGTTGAGAATTCGTAATTTGCATCTTGATGCCGGGTCTGACAAGAAAAGCCCAAGAGATGGCGGATGGGTGCTGTTGAGTAGCTGCCTTCCTTGTAGTTTGTCTGTCCAAAAGTGGAGTTAGCTTTGTGCAAAATTTCTAAACTAAACGAATAAACGAACGTCCAAAGGGTGTTATAAGGTATTTTCAATTAGAAAGTCCACTAGAGGCGCTACAGCCGTTTTAGTAAAGTACAACTTTGTAATGATTTCACAAGTTAAATGAAATGTGGAAATTAGTGCTAGAAGGTCTTAACAAAATTGTAATTGTGTGTATCTTGGAAATGGACACGTAAATGGCCTAGCTTTTGTTCTTAATTTTAATATCCAACAACCGATATCCTATTATCAATTCGTAAAATAATGACCCTTACCTCTTTGTTTTTGCCCTTCAATGCACGAGCAGATTAGGGTAGTATTAGTTTTATATGACGTCAACAAAGGTTCACGTGAAAGTGTGATTGATTGCATTGGTTTTGTTTTTTCTTTAATTTCGCGCAAAGCTACTCGAGGGCTATCTGTGCTAGCCATCTCTAATTTAGCAGTGTAAAACTAAAGGAAAGGCAGCTAGTCATCACCACCCACCGCTTACTCTTGGGGTGCTTTTTTACCAAGGAATAGTAGGATTGGCTGTCACATTATAACGCCCCCACGGCTGAAAGGCCGAGCGTGTTTGGTACGACAGGGATTCGAACCCGCGACCCTCAGATTACGAGTCGCACGCCTTAATGCGCTTGGGCATGCTGGGCCGATTGCATTATATGATATTGCTGTATAACACTATAAAACTGTCAATCAAATACAACTTTCTTTCGTTAATGATGTACAAGCATTAGTTAATTTATCCAAATCGAGCCATTACCTATTGTTATATTACCTTTCGAGGCTGTCGATTGTCTGCCATTTTGTCGTCATTGCGCATGCTCTAAAAAAGATGAAAGTGTGCCTGAAGTATATACGTATTGATATAAACTTTCATGAAAGTTGTGTCGTAACGATGTTCATTTCATTATTTGGACAGATTCGATCAGGTTTAATACTTCTGTGATTCCCATGAAGGGTTTACGGTCTCCGGTTAACTGGTAGAAATCAGTTCTTTGAACAACAAAGCTTATTGACAGACCCTCGAATCTCTTGTCACTTTTTTCGTTTCCTACATTCTGTGAGCTACTATGGAATTTGATTTACAAACTTATATGGATATTTTTCATATAATTATACACATTTTATAGAGATATATTTTTTTCAAAGTAAAGCAATCTTTGTTTGCTCCAAATCCATCCAAAATACCACATCCCTAAAAATGGAACCAGATCCACATGAGTCAGCAAACTACACATAATTATTTTGAAAGTTCACACTCAGATTTACCTGAGATAACAAGCTATACACGTCTACTGATATGAAAAGTTTACACTTAGAATTCCCCGACTCAACAGGCTACATATTTCTAGTGATATGAAAAGTTCACAGTCAGATTTACCCGAGTTAACAAGGTACACACGTTCACTGATATGAAAAGTTCACTCTCAGATTTACCCGAGTTAACAAGCTACACACGTCTATTGATATGGAAAGTTCTCACTCAGATTTACCCGAGTTAACAAGCTACACATGACTATTGATTTGTAAGGTTCACATGAGCAACTATTAACTTAAATCGTCACTAAGCACTTTTTCACCTCCTCCGATATCTAGACTAGCTTCACCACTTTGTTTGTTAAAGAGAGTTATAAAATATTATTGATAAAAAAGAGACTAGTGGGTGATTTCTTTTCATAATTTTATTCTTACAGTTTTATTTCAAAAATACATGGGAAGACATTCAAACTAAATGGACTGTCATTAGTAGCAAAGAAGGATGTTTGTTTGTTTTTGAATTTCGCGCAAAGCTACCCGAGGGCTATCTGCGCTAGCCCTCCCTAATTTAGCAGTGTAAGACTAGAGGGAAGGCAGCTAGTCATCACCACCCACCGCCAACTCTTGGGCTACTTTTTTACCAATGAATAGTGGGATTGACTGTCACATTATAACGCCCCCACGGCTGAAAGGGCGAGCATGTTTGGTGCGACAGGGATTCGAACCCGCGACCCTCAGATTACGAGTCGCACGCCTTAATGCGCTTGGGCATGCTGGGCCGATTGCATTATATGATATTGCTGTATAACACTATAAAACTGTAAATCAAATACAACTTTCTTTCGTTAATGATGTACAAGTATTAGTTAATTTATCCAAATCGAGCCATTACCTATTGTTATATTACCTTTCGAGGCTGTCGATTGTCTGCCATTTTGTCGTCATTGCGCATGCTCTAAAAAAGATGAAAGTGTGCCTGAAGTATATACGTATTGATATAAACTTTCATGAAAGTTGTGTCGTAACGATGTTCATTTCATTATTTGGACAGATTCGATCAGGTTTAATACTTCTGTGATTCCCATGAAGGGTTTACGGTCTCCGGTTAACTGGTAGAAATCAGTTCTTTGAACAACAAAGCTTATTGACAGACCCTCGAATCTCTCGTCACTTTTTCCGTTTCCTACATTCTGTGAGCTACTATGGAATTTGATTTACAAACTTATATGGATATTTTTCATATAATTATACACATTTTATAGAGATATTTTTTTTTCAAAGTAAAGCAATCTTTGTTTGCACCAAATCCATCCAAAATACCACATCCCTAAAAATGGAACCAGATCCACATGAGTCAGCAAACTACACATAATTATTTTGAAAGTTCACACTCAGATTTACCTGAGATAACAAGCTATACACGTCTACTGATATGAAAAGTTTACACTTAGAATTCCCCGACTCAACAGGCTACATATTTCTAGTGATATGAAAAGTTCACAGTCAGATTTACCCGAGTTAACAAGGTACACACGTTCACTGATATGAAAAGTTCACTCTCAGATTTACCCGAGTTAACAAGCTACACACGTCTACTGATATGAAAAGTTCACTCTTAGATTTACCCGAGTTAACAAGCTACACACGTCTATTGATATGGAAAGTTCTCACTCAGATTTACCCGAGTGAACAAGCTACACATGACTATTGATTTGTAAGGTTCACATGAGCAACTATTAACTTAAATCGTCACTAAGCACTTTTTTACCTCCTCCGATATCTAGACTAGCTTCACCACTTTGTTTGTTAAAGAGAGATATAAAATATTATTGATAAAAAAAGAGACAAGTGGGTGATTTCTTTTCATAATTTTATTCTTACAGTCTTATTTCAAAAATACATGGGAAGACATTCAAACTAAATGGACTGTCATTAGTAGCAAAGAAGGATGTTTGTTTGTTTTTGAATTTCGCGCAAAGCTACCCGAGGGCTATCTGCGCTAGCCCTCCCTAATTTAGCAGTGTAAGACTAGAGGGAAGGCAGCTAGTCATCACCACCCACCGCCAACTCTTGGGCTACTTTTTTACCAATGAATAGTGGGATTGACTGTCACATTATAACGCCCCCACGGCTGAAAGGGCGAGCATGTTTGGTGCGACCGGATTCGAACCCGCGACCTTCAGACTACGAGTCGAGTGCCTTAACCCACGTGGCCGTGCCGGGCCTGTAAAGAAGGGAAGAATCGCATACGTTTATCAATTTTTTTTTGTTAGGCCAATGTGTGAGCTGTCGTTGAATTTTTATAACCAGCCTTGAACTGTCGTCTTCGTTCGACTCTGTGAACTAAAATAGCCCAAAGATTGTAAATACATGAACTGTACAACAATGAAAAACAAACGAATAACACACCTCGTGTGAGAACTTAAGATTGCTTTTTTCCCTTTTCAATAAAATATGAACAGTTTTAATGTCATTACAATGGAGTACGTTCTGTTCAGATATATGATTTAGGTACAACAACGACAAAAGACTAGTGTAAGTTTTTTCCATTGCTTAACACCTGTTGCCTAGGGAACTGAAACCTTGAGATTCGTTACCATGGTTACAATTACGATTAGTTTTAATATGACATTGTGTGTAAGTATGATAGCACTTTGTTATAATTATTACCTTTATTTAACAGCTTTACCGAGACTTGAAAACGTAAACAAAGAACGAATGAAAAGGTTGGGACAGTGTAAGAGTAGTATTGTAATATTTTCACCAAGACTTGACTTGACGAAGGAAAACAAACAAACAAGCAACCCGACAGTTGACGAAGAAGGTGCCGAAGTTAATCAACTTTTTTTTTACTGAAAAATTAACAGTCCAATTGCGTCTGAAATTTGCATATAGACAAATACAAAATGACAGTTTAATTCGAGTCTACGTTGCCAGGGTAGGTTGTCAGCACAACAAAACTGAAATAACAAATCGGACATACAGAGAATTTTAAAAGAAATGGTGTAATGGTGTGCTTGTAATGTTGTTATTAAGCAGAAATTGTCCATCTTTAAACTCATAAGCTGAATGAAAATAGTTCAAGTATTATAAAACATATTTAAGTTTGTAATTACTGGTGCAAACTACAAACATTAATTTCTCACAATTGACGCTTTAAGTTATATATATGTGGTGTGTGTTACAAAAAGTATTTCGTTAAGCTGTAAATGCTCACCAGATGGTGTTACATACCTTACAACTTTAATGGTTGTTGTTCTTTTGAATTAAGCACAAAGCTACACAATAGGCTATCTGTGCTCTGTCCACCACGGGCATCGAAACCCGGTTTTTAGCGTTGTAAGTCTGCAGACGTACCACTGAACCACTTTTACAATGTACAACCTATTGCCACTGGGGGGCAACTATAATGGACCTAATACATATTTGATCGTAGAATGACTTTATTAATTTATAAAGCAATTTTATGATCAAATATTTTTCAGGCACATTTAAGTAAATCAACCTTCCGGGAGCAAATCTTAAGCCTTTTAATTTTGAGAGTTCATTTTGTGCGCGCATGTGTAAAAAACGTAATTATTTGTGCAAATGAAATTAAAGACAACAGAAAAATAGTCACGTTTGGTTACTCGAACTGTGACAGAGGTGAAAATACATCATGGATATAGATTTGATTTAAAAGACAGGTTACAATTAAGCCTATCTGATTAAAAAAATAGTTCTTTACGAGAACATATAAATATGAATATATCCAAAATGAATAGCTTTAACCGCTAGAGGGCGCGACAAATGGTCTTATTCCACCCAAACACTTCTCTGTGGGTTAAACCCCGTAATTTAGATACACGCGTCAATTTGGCTTTAAGCACTAGAGAAAAACAAACATGATACAGAGATTCTTATTTAACGTTCTCCATAATATTTCTCTGATATTTTTATTTTCTGAGATAATGTGTTCTTCTTTTCCTTTGTAGTGTGCTAACGTGTTCGTAAAAAGTATATATAAAACGGCTGGCATGGATAGAGAAAGCATTATGTGTAGGAGCGAACAACGTTTCGATCTTCTTTGGTCATCGTCAGGTTCATCTCATACCAGCCGTTTTTACATACATAATTTTATCTACAAGTGGGTTTTCTCGTCATCATGAATTATTCGTAATAACCATTACAACATTTTTCTTGGTATATTAAATTATACGTACGTAAAACAATTGGTTTGCCTTGAATTTCGCACAAAGCTACACGTGGGGGTGTTATATTATGAATGTCAATCCAACTATTCTTTGGTAAAAAAGTATCACAAGAGTTGGCGGTGGGTGGTAATGACTAGCTGCCTCCTCTCTAGTCTTACACTGATAAATTAGGGACGACTAGCGCAGATAGCCCTCGTGTAGCTTTGCGTGAAATTCAATTACAAACAAACAAGCCGTTCAATTTGCCCTTGTCCAAAGTTACTGATAAGGGATGGCATTTCCCGAAACAGGTATGCTTGGTAAATGGAAGGATATGCTGACTTTCACTTCTTGGTATTTTAAACAACTTGTCGGTTGAAGTATTATCAAGAATAAATTATTATGTTACTATTATAATTATTATTATGTTGCTTACCGCTGGAATTCTAAATAAATATAGTTTCATTGTTGTAAGTAATGGATAAGCCAAACCATCCTTCACATAATATACACTCAGCCACTATATTAAACTTAGTTTTAATTTTTAGATTTGGTTGGTTCTAACTTGCCCAGGGAGTTGAAATGAAGAGTGAAATTCCTCGAAACCAATAAAAATCAACAGGTTTGTATATCTAGCAACATATTTTGTTCCATGTCATCATTTAATAATAAAATAAGGTTTTCCACGAAGATACTAAACTTAAATATTACTCAACACATTATTTATTTATCTATATATCTCATCAATTACTATTTTACCTATTTTGAAACAAATACGCAACTCGTTGATATGTAGTATTGACGGATTGTACGTAATGTTTCTATGACGATACATATTAATTATATATAACGTAGTTTTATATTAATTATATATAACGTAGTTTTATATTAATTATATATAACGTAGTTTTTAACAGTATCAAAAATATGTATTTGTTCCATGTTTCCTTGAAGTTACTGTGATTATATCAGCACAGTTATAACACAAAAACGGCTGTTTCTTTCTTTCTTCTTGTCATACCAAAGACGTATTGAGCTATTTCAGAAGTTTACTGGGAATCGAATCCAAATTTCAGCATTATAAGTCCGTAAAATTACTGCAATCCAATTTATGGATTGTTCAGAGTGTATCTGATTTATTGTGTTGCGTGATTCACGTAATTGATGAACTTAAATTCATTCTTAAGAGCTGCTATTTTTATTAGCTTCGATTTCTTTGGGCATGTAAAACAACTCATCACCTATTGTCATAAAGATAAAACTCACAATAAGACAACTGTTCACCAACAGAAAACTTTTCATGTATTGTTTCTTGTTTGATCTTCATTTTAAGCAGTAACTATAGTGGTGAAGCTAGGGTTTATTAAGGGTAATAAATTGTACTGGTAGTCTGGTACCACACGAGGGCCTTTATAAACAGCTGGAAAATGTTCTTAATGCTACAGAATGGTGTGTCACGTGCCTTAAGTCATCATGTTTGTTTAGTGGAGGTAAATGAGTCCTTACAGCTGGACGGGGTAGCGATCTTTCCAAACAGACACGAAATTTCTCGTTCAGCGAACACAACCTTACAGCTTGTTTTTCCATTCGTAGCAAGAACTGGCCGAAGGAATGAAACAAGAGAGAGGTCAATCGATCTTCTCGCTTTACTTTGCACCCTTGAGTCCAGTTTCATCTGCGTGCGTGCTTACTGAAGCTTTCCACTAATAAGACACAGTCCCCTGGTGTCCAAAATTGAGAGCTCCCATGTTTATTAGCAAATTACACAACTTGGAGAAGATCGGAAACACGCGCTACATTAAAACATATTAAAAGTTATCTGAGATTGTGTACAATTCTTTTAAAGTGGAAGGACAGTTCGTTATCTCTCGATTATACTTTAGGGTTAACAATTAATGTTATGTTAGTGAGAGCCTTTAACGATCTAGTTAAGAGTTAGGTAACTACTAAATAACATAAAGATGCCATTTGAAGTAAGGTAGTACCTTAATTGTTAACTTAGGCCAACATAGTAAGTGATTTTGGATAAAGTATCCGGTTGGTGTCTGATGTAAGTACAGTAAACACTAAATGCTGACGAAGACATATCAATGCCTCTGCTTTAGTGTGGTTAATGTTTAAACCGTTCAGCAATACAAACATTTAATCAGACTTTGCCCTACATTAAATAACAAATTTATTTAGGTCCTCCACACAACTGTGTAACACTCCATCTGTTAGCACATGCAAAGATAGCTGTTTGAGCTGTATAAATGAAATGAAACAAAAATGTAGTGTTATCATTGTTTGTCTACGACACAATAGCTATGCTCAAGAACCCATTTGATTTTCAAAGTGGCATGATAATGTATGCCCATTCAGCAGGAGTGTTATTCGTTGATCGGCTATTCAAAGACATCTGTGACCTTAATTTACTGACAGTGTAATTGAACAGTTGTACGTGCACCAAAGGAAAAAAATGAAACTTTTTTTTCTACCAAACATCGTGATTAATCAAAGGAAAAGAAAGTGAAAAATTTAAAATAGTGCAAAAAATGTCCTACTGTGTCTCAGCTCACCAAATCATTTAACAACGATTAGGATTCGTTTGTTTCTAAACAATACTCGCAAAGAACATTATAAACTGCCATACAAAAATTTTAAGAAACCACTGATGTTGGACGCAGACATAAAATGAGGCTTTATTGGTGCTTAAAACTCAAATTATGGAAAACGAATAGCTTGAAACGTGTGGTGATTGGATTGACCGACTCTCAAACTCTGAAGACACAATATTCGACACGATTAACTTAATGGTTGTTTTATAAAATATGCTTATGTTTAGAGTGATTTTTTTTATTCAAACACCATATATTATTACTAGGTTATGAAACAAGTAATAGTCTTGCAAAGAAAAAATACAGTTTAAATTCACGATATAGACCTATTGTAAAGTGAACGCTAGAAATGTTTCATAACGAACTGCAGTGTACGTTAGAGGAAGTTAAGAATAATAAATTTCATGTTCATTTTTTTGTTTCGTTTAGCACCAGTATTTTTTTCTTTTGCTGTTGAGCTAGTAATTATAAGTAAATTTAAGACAGATTCACTTTTCTAGGCTTTCACAATTATCGTGTTCTTCTTATCACACTTACTAATAATAAGTGAAAGAAACCTAATTAATTAAAAACAGTCCTACTGGATAATAATTTTGTCACTCATATGATTTTATGTGAAAGGGTTTGGTTTGTTTTGAATTTCGCGCAAAGCTACACAAGGGCTATCTGCGCTAGTCATCCCCAGTTTAGCAGTGTAAGACTAGACTAGAGAGAAGGCAGCTAGTCAGCACCACCCACCGCCAAATACTCTTTTTCCAACGAACAGTGGGATTCACCTATCACATTATAACGCCCCAATGGCTGAAAGAGCGAGCACGTGTGGTATGACGGGGATTCGAACCCGCGACTCTCAACTTACAAGTCGAATGCCTTAACCACCTGGCCGTGACGGGCCTGTGTGAAAGAGTACCGTGAATAAAGATAATAATTTAACACCACCTTTTTTCTTTTGTCGTCATTATTAGCTGTTCTAGCAACCGGATTTCGATACCTGTGGTGGGCGAGCACAGAAAGCCCTTTGTGTACCTTTGTGCTTAATAATAAACATTCAACATAAAACATCAATACCATTAGCTTTCTTCAGTGTTTCTTATATTTTTATGTTATATGGTTGGGGATATTTTATAAAACTCTAGCGGTAAGCTTCGTGACGGATTATGACGTTGACATTCGAGATTGAATCCTCGCTGTCGTCACAGCATAGATATTCCATTGTTTAACTTTAAGATGAACAAAAAAACCAACCAACGAACCAACATTTCTAATGAATTCTGATTCGTCTTCATATTAGGCCCGGCATGGCCAAGCGTGTTAAGGCGTGCGATTCGTAATCTGAGGGTCGCGGGTTCGCATCGCGCCAAACATTCTCGCCCTTTCAGCCGTGGGGGCGTTATAATGTTACGGTCAGTCCCACTATTCGTTGGTAAAAGAGTAGCTCAAGAGTTGGCGGTGGGTGGTGATGACTAGCTGCCTTCCCTCTCGTCTTACACTGCTAAATTAGGGACGGCTAGCACAGATAGCCCTCGAGTAGCTTTGTGCGAAATTAAAAAAACAAACAAACAAACAAACAAATCTTCATATTAATAACACTGAGAGATAACTTGTTACTCTATTTTAGTTACTATGAACCAACTATTACACTCTCTTTTAACGAAACACTTCGCAAGTTCGAATGAATCAGTTTTGACTCTACTGTTTATTATATCAGAATTTTGTTATTGTCAACTACGTTTCATAATTTATTTGAAGGGAGGACATACTGAACTGTTTAAAAAATAAACAATGAACATTAACTATTTTTATTCATTTTGCATCGTTTGTTACGTATCAACGCACTTGGGTCAATGCCGAAGGGAAAGCAAGTAAAATATTTTTCATCTATAACTCAATAGAATGTAATATCATGCTTTATGTATACATTCATTTTGCATCTATAACTCAATAGAATGTAATATCATGTTTTATATATACATACAGTATTGGGCTGAACATTCGCGTATAGCTCCACACTGATGCTATTGTCCACATGTATGGAATAGTTATTGAGTAAGAGAGGAGGTAACGTATGATTGGATAAACCAATACGAGTTGTTATTCTGGTCTGTTGCGATGAGCGTTTCATCGTCGAAACACCCATAAACACCTGTTTTGCAAAAAAGGATGCCTTTTTGGTACAACATTTTTCGAAACAGATAAACGTTTCGTTCAAACAGTTTTCTGTACTTTGTGTAGAGTCGTGCCTCGTCACGTACCAGACGTTACATATGGGGTATCAAATTGTCTGATTGTCCAGAAATAGTATGAAACAAACAGACATTGCCAGAACAGTAGGGTGCCTCTGTTTTGTGTATCCAGAAGCCTGAAACGTCACAGGACTACATGAAACGTTGTTCCTTGAAAGTCTACTGGTATACGGCGAAAAAATACTGCTCGAGATGACCGTGTTTTGATCAGGTTAACAGGTGAAGGTCAAAAGATGTCTTTCAACACTTTATGACATGAATGATATGAACACATTTATCCCAGAATATCCACAAGGACAGTGAATAGGAGATTGACCCAACAATATTATTTTGCAAAAATGGCTATTTGCAAACCGATTTTAACCAGAATTCACCGCCATCACCAGGATACTTCTGCAAGACAACATGCCAACTTACAGTTAGGACATGTCATATTTTCAAATACACCCCATTTCGGAGTTGTTAAAACTAATGGTAAGATTCGTGTTCGTTGTTTGTCTGCAGAACAGATGAGGGAAGACTGTCTTTCTCACAGAGAACACACAGGAGGTGGTACAATTCATGTTTGGGCAGCTATTCATCATGATGGAAAAAAACTACTCTTCATATTCTCCAATGAAACGTTAATGGCATCACCTTCAAGTATCACACGAAGATTGGAAACGGTATTTTTGCACATGCTAGGGTAAGGTTTAGCAATAACTTTGTATTCCAGGATGACAATGCCACAGCTCACAGTGCGCATATTGTACAGGATTATCTCGATACAAGATTATCATGGCAAGCAAAGGCTACATATTGTAATCCCATTAAGAACTGTTGAGCAGAACTGAGCTGAAAAACTGTTAACCGCGTTCCTGAATCACCTATTGTAACGGAGTTGCATAGCGCCTTCTAGTGACAAGTTGGGATGAAATCACGGTGGATTACATCAATAAACTTATGGACAGCATGTCGCGTCATCCTACAGAGGTTATTAAAGTACGAGAAAGACCAACCAAGGGAATGAGCTGATATAAGACTTAAGAGTGCTAAGTGTATTTGTATTCCATATTAATAATAATGACCTTTTTTGTTACAAAATTTGCAAACATTTTGATCAAAACTATATATGTTGTATTTTATTTTAATCACTTTAGAATCTGTAGGTTATTTCATATACTTCTCCACCGCCTTTCACACCAAGAACTGTTAGTATCATAATTATTAATCCCATAAAACCCACTCATATGAGGCCGCAAACATAAAACCAGAGACTAATACCACAAAATTCGATTTTATTCTTGCTATTTTCATTATTATTCTATTGGCTTAAAGTTGTCGGTGTTTTTAGTAAGGATATTGAGAACATTTGATTTAGGTGTTTCTAATATTCGTCAAATAGAGAACGAAATATAAAACATTCTGAAGTAGAGCTAGCTTACAATTCCTATCTAATAGAATTGCGTTGTCTTTAGCTGGAGATACGCGATAAAGCGCTCTGTCACCTCCCACAGTCCTGGGTCCCACTTTGAAAGCATAATAATAGAAATATCACCCTGGTGTATGACCATGAGTCACTTGTGAAAAGACGATAACAGGAAGGCTAAGAGAAACTGACAGAAATAAGCCAACTTGGTCAACCGAATATGAGAATTCCCAGGTCTTTATCAGAACGTGGTATTTGTGCAAACTGTCTTATGAAGAATGACGTAAGAACCTTTGGAGCTTAAAAAGAAAGAAGGATATAGAATCCATTATAGAAGACAACCTAACGCCCTTCTTCAGCCAGAATTCGAGTTTATAGTTTGTTCATCTTCATTGCTTATTCTGAACATTTCCCATGGTTATAGCTATTCTTGAGTATCACATACAAACTATACTGCTTGGTTGAAAACGGTTTCGAAGAAAGTGTTTCAAGTAATATCACATGAAGATTTCAGACCAGTGTCTTAACTTTCAACTACTATCGTATTTAGCCGGTTTTTAGGAAACTGGAAACCCATTTATTTAAAAAAATTAACCCCTTATGCAAAGAATAGTTGTCTATCTAATTATTATGAGGACCTTCTTGAAGCAATTTCGATCGTATTTGATACAGAACCTCTGGTCGACGTTCCAGAGATCGAGTTTAATTGGATGGACTACTTGAGCTTGGCAGCCATTTCAAATTTACAAATGAAGACTCATCTGAGCAAAGAGATAGATAACAAAATACGTGACGTCACGCGAAACGAAAGTG
This sequence comes from Tachypleus tridentatus, assembly GCF_004210375.1. NCBI lineage: Eukaryota > Metazoa > Arthropoda > Merostomata > Xiphosura > Limulidae > Tachypleus > Tachypleus tridentatus. Next base: position 261,555,298 of record NC_134837.1, on the reverse strand, counting down.
ACGCTATTTGCAGCGCGCAGTTCGGGAACTTTCGCATGGAACAAATAGTTCAGAGCTTAGAATAATCGAAGGAAATGGTTCACGTCCACATTTATACCATTAGTCTGTAAGCCTAGTGTTGTTCTAGTAGTTACTAGAAGTTAGTTTGAACTGTGGAAATATTTGATAGATATATAACTATTTACGATATATAACAATTTATTTCTAAAATTCAAGTTTTTCATAAAACAATACTTCGTTCACTCTATTAAAGTACGTCTACGGACTCACACGCTAAAAACCAGTTTCGATACCAGTGATGGGCAGAGCATTAGGAAGCTTTGTGTTTAATTCTAAAAAAAAACTATTAAATACTTATTTTTCTTTTGTTTTTTATTTTTAAAGTTTGTGTTCAGACATTTGTTGTTTTTGTTATAGAATCAAAATATTGATTAATTATAAACTAGTGTGTATCAAACTATTAATCATTGAGTTCAAAACCTTGAGAGAAATATATTTCTTTGATTGTAATAATACACTGCAGAATGAAAGCAAATGTAGGAATGTATTGTTTCGGTTTCATGATTAAGTTTCGTAGCAATAGCTTTGTTGGCTTCACGAATAAAACAATATCTTAAAATAAGGGTTGACAAGAAACTATACAAACAAACTGTTCTCTTTCGGCTTACTCGATCAAGAAGATGAGGTTTAGTGGCCACTGAACAAAGATTATTTTTTTTTCTCCTATAAACAATGAACAACAGTCTAACTGAAATAGCCTTTCGTTGTGGCTGAGATCTTTGGTTTTGCACTCGACGAATTTCAAACGCCATGTTCTCATTACGTCATCTGTCTACTAAGTAAGATAAAGAAGGTAATCTTACGCCTGTCGGTAGTAAAACAAATGTACATTCTAAGACTCCTAGTTGAATTAATTGTCTAAAAACCTGTATATTCGGTAAGCAGCACTTTCCCAAGCGTACAGTTATAGTCGTCACATCAGTACACAGTCGTAAAACGTAATATAAAAACGGGAGCAACACTGGTTTCCAGTTTAACTGTTACAAAGCATCTGGTGCTTGTTAGCGCCATCTATCACGTAGACTGGATGGCATTATCTAAATTATAAATAAAATAACTCACAACTGGACTTCACCTAAGACGTTAGTCCTGAAGAAGATGTTATTAAAGCATACATATAACTAAAGGTTCACGATGACCAAAGGTCGAAACGTTGTTCGCTCCTCTACATAGTGCTTTCTATATCCATACCAGTCGTTTTTTACATATAAATTTTTTTACACAAGTGGCTTTTCTCGTCATCACGGACAACTAAAGTTGTTTATCCAAGTGACGTTATAATAATAACACCTTTTTATGTATTTTCCTTTAAAATAATATTAAAAGTTGGATTGCAATTCGCTTTTCTAGGATGCGGACTTCTCACTCGAAATTCTGTGAATCTTTTAAAATATTGTTTCGAAATTTTTACGTGTTTTCTTAAGCCTATTTAGGCGTTACATATTTTTATCATGGTACTATAATAGGATGCTTGGGGTAATTTAATAATTTATCGAGCACTTAAACAAAGATGTCACAATATAGTTACATGACGAATGATTGAATTGTGGGTACTTTGAATTTATCAAACAAAAAATAAGTCTCCAGACTTATAATGTTAAAGAAATTTAGTTTTAATACCTGCTGTCCATTGTACAACTTTGTGCTAACCAACGGACAAACAATAAATTATTTCAAAATTAGTGAATCGAAAGTGATACCGTCTTTTACAAAAAAACTTTGGTTTCGTGCCTAAGTCCATTAACGACTGATACGGAAAGAGTGTGAAAAGCTGTGCATAAGGAAATATATATTAAAATAGTGTTTGGTTTGAATTTTGCGCAAAACTACACGAGGGTTATCTACGCTAGCCGTCCCTAATTTAGCAGTGTAGGACAAGAGGGAAGGCAGCTCATGATCACCACCCACCGCCAACTCTTGGGGTTCTCCTTTACCAACGAATAGTGGGATTGACCGTCACATTTTAACGCTCCCACGGATGAAAAGGCGAGGATGTTTGGTGTGACGGTGATTCGAACTCGCGGCTCTCGGATTACGAGTCGAGTGCCTTAATCACCTGGCCATGCTGGGCCCTCAGCAGTCAATGTGAAAATTTCAGAAATGCGTTTGTTGATATGGGTTGACTATTATTGGTAATGTATTAACTTCTTCCAAAACTCAGTCAAGGCCCTAACAATATCGGGTTTTAAACCTAAGGGAATAATACAGTCCCATCAGCCACAAATATATTAAAAATTCATAATCAAAACAATCATATTATTGCCGTTAAGAATACACCATTTAGCGAAGAAGAGAATATCTATATATAGACGTTCATAGCTTCAAAGTCATTTTGCAGTTAATTATTAAGAACCGCTACCTTTTCTAGTCTAAATCTCAAACTTTATTTATCATAGGCATTACTACACCTCGATTCATCGCTAGCAATAAAAGTCCTAATAAGGACTGTCAAATATGAACCGACTCGACATAAAACTCCGTCCCAAGATCACCGCATTCCACCGCATGCTTCGCCGGACACTTTTCATTGACTAGCGCTCCTTGCTTTGTCGTTGTCGGTAGAGAATTGCCGAGAAACCGGTTATGTTTCCCGTCGGTCTTCAGTAATTTCACGAGGCTGGATCCGTCTACTTGAACGACGAAAGTTGCCCTTTACACGCGTCTTAGGACTACTGAAAAGTAGGAGAATTGATAAGATCGGAAGGCAGAGAAGCAGTGTCATTATGTGCACCGGTTCCTCACAGCCAGGCCGTCTCTACCGCTTCCCCTTTCCAATCACGGGCTTACGTTGGAAGGTTTCATTCCGTTGGGTTTAACGAATTTTCTAACGATCCACGGAAAGGCTCAAGTCTTAATAACTTGTAAGAAAGAATATTCAGCGTATACGTTCGTGATTGATCATGAATTCATTTCCCTGAGTAAGGTTATTTTTATTGTTTTCCTCGCTTCATTTGAATTATAAAAGTTTGATAGCATGTAAAAAGATTTCACAAAAGAACTAAATGCTATAAAACAAAAACACGTGGTAACACTAATAATTAATGGACGAATTTTTCGAAATTCCTGTTGTTCAAACGTACGATTTTGTTTGGTGTATTTAGGATTTTGCGCTAAACTACGCACAGGCTATCTGCGCTAGTCGTCCGTAATTTAGCAGAGTAAAAAAAGAGAGAAGGCAGCTAGTCATCACCACACGCCACCAGCTCTTTGGCTACTCTTTTACCAACGGATAGTGGGATTGAGCGTCACATTATAATGCCCTCACGACTTAAAAAGGGGGAACATATTCGATGAGAGGGAGTCGAACCCGCGACCGTCAGATGTTGAGTCGAGTGCTATAACCACCAGGCAATGCCACAAGCATACGAGGTTAGGAGACTCGAATTGCAATCTATTGGTTACGAGTTCGAACCCCTTTACCGAACATGCCTACCCTTCTAGGTTTGGCGACGTTATAATGTTTCATTCAATTCCATTTTACATTGGAAAAGAATAGCTCAAGAATTGGCCTTGATGATTCTGACTAGTTGCCTTCCTTCTATTATATCATTTCTAAACCAGGGACGGCAGCAGTCAGGATCAGATAGCCCTGGAGTAGCTTAGGGCAAAATTTAACAAACAAACAACTCAAGTATATGAAACTGGAAATACCATATCAGGATCCCGTTTACTGCAGTGCATTCGATCGTTAGTGGAATTAGTATTAAAGTGTCCAGGTGATCCCCCCTACCCATCCTCAGTAAGAGAACCGAACAAGCAATCTAATTTTTGAAAATATTTTATAATAACCTGTGAAAAATACATGGACTTTTCTCCACGTTAAATTGTTCGTTTGTTTGCGTTTTAGAAATTCGCACAAAGCTAGCTATACGAGGGCTATCTGCGTTATCCATCCCTAATTTAGCAGTGAAAGACAAGAGGGAAGGCAGATAGTCATCACTATCTACCGCCAACTCTTGGGCTACTCTTTTACCAACGATTAGTGGGATTGACCGTCACATTATAACGCCCCCACGGCTGGGAGGGCGAGCATGTTTTGGCGCGACTCGGGCGCGAACCCGCGACCCTCAGATTACAAAATGCACGCCTTAACACGCTAGGCCATGCCAGGCCCTTGCTTTCAGACGGCCATGTAGAGCCACATGAATGTAGATCGTTCTTCCTTTCTCTGAAATATCTTTAACTTAATTTATTCCCCAGTATAAAATGTCTTTAAACGTCAAAAGAAAAAATACTTTGAGGTAAAGAAAGAAAAATTAAACAGAGATAAGAATTATAATAAAACTGCGATAGGAATTATCATAAAATAAAGTCTGGAATTATCATAAAACAAAGTTAGGAATTATCGTAAAATAAAGTCTGGAATTATCATAAAATAAAGTCTGGAATTATCATAAACAAAGTCCGAAATTATCGTAAAATAAAGTCTGGAATTATCGTAAAATAAAGTCTGGAATTATCATAAAATAAAGTCTGGAATTATCATAAAATAAAGTCTGGAATTATCATAAAACAAAGTCTGGAATTATCGTAAAATAAAGTCTGGAATTAGCGTAAAATAAAGTCTGGAATTATCGTAAAGCAGTATCCAAAGCCACCATGGTTTTATATGAATTTGCCGCTTGTGTTTCTACCATAAAAATAGCATTGGATTTGCACTGTTCACATTTTGCAACATAATAACAGCAAGAACTCCGTACTTGGCCAGCGACAAGACGTGCTTAATGAATAGGCCATTAGCCCTGATGGCCAATATAAAGGCGTGAAGAACCAGTCTAGCCATCTGTTTGGAGGAACTATTGTTATTGTGGGCTAAGGAACGTTACAGCAACTAATGGGATCAAACAGTTCGAAATGTTTAGACTATTTGCTGTTTGTTCACACATCGTTTCTTCTAGTTTCACTACTGGTATTTGCTATAAAACTCTAACACAAAAAGAAAGATCGCAGCCTCTGTTACGATCCTTCTAGATCTCTTGAAGTAGGTTAGGCTTAGTTTCGTTAGTTCTTTCTACTTCGTGTCACATAATTACCCGAGGTCCTGCGACAGTGAAAGTTGGGGAACCTGACACTTTAAAAGGTTTCTGTAAACGTATTCCTATATACCCAGAACTCTTGCTGAGACTACTAAATAACAATCTTCATAGTAACTGATTAAAATTTGATTTTTCAAAATTTAAAACGTAGAAGCGAATATATTTGACCATTAATTTCTAACTGTTTATGGCTTTTATTGTGTGGTGAAAATATAAACATCTTATTTGCAACTCATTTTAACATGACATATAGTGTTCTGGGTACGGTTTGGTGGATAGTGTGCTAAACTCTGAGCCTAATGGTTCATAGTTTGCGTCCCGTTTTCGCACAAAATATATTGCACTTTTTTATGCTGTCGGTACGTAATATGGGTGACGACGTAATTCCGCTCTGCGTTTAAAGTAGTCCAAGATTTGGCGGCGGGTGCTGTTTTCTAGCTACCTTCCCTCTAGTCCATCAATATAAAATTACAGATGGTTATCGCAGATAGATCGTGTACAGCTTTGGGGGAATATCTTAAGGGAGAAAAGTAAAGGGAAAATGAAAATCATTTTGTGAAGTTATTTTTGTATTGAAGTTATGTTTTTGCATGGTCATAGCTAAGCAAAGAAAATGTTCATTTTAGACGTTTGAGACTCATAAAAAATCCATAAATTCCACAGAAGAACAATTACTTTATTTCTTTTTGCCCCAAATATTTATCACGATAAAAGTAGAGAAACAAAGAAAAATATAAAGCACACTATATTTGTGTTATTTTGAAGAGAAAAAAGGCGTAACGCACTCAGTGGTTTATTGCATTATAAGACCAATAAACTAAGTTCCTTAATATTCAGAGTCGAACGCTTATAACCGGGCTGGTGTTCGATAACTGTGGTGGTCACAGCAAAGTAAGCTCATTCTGTAGCTTTGCACTTAACAACAAACCCGGAAAATATGATCAGTGATGAAGGAAATATGATCAGTGATGACGAAAACTATGATCAGTGATGGCGAATCAGTGATGACGGAAATTATGCATCTGCGCTGTCGCAAGCCTCGTATTTTTAATATTTTTATGTTTTATATCGTAGCATCCCAGTAAAGAAAGACTTAGTTTCAGATGTCTCTCTTTCCCCACAGAGACAGAAGTCTTGTTTGTTTGTTTTGGAATTTCGCACAAAGTTACTCGAGGGCTATCTGTGCTAGCCGTCCCTAATTTAGCAGTGTAAGACTAGAGGGAAGGCAACTAGTCATCACCACCCATCGCCAACTCTTGGGCTACTCTTTTACCAACTTATAGTGGGATTGACCGTCACATTATACACCCCCACGGCTGGGAGGGCGAGCATGTTTAGCGCAACGCGGGCGCGAACTCGCGACCCTCAGATTACGAGTCCCATGACGGGTCATGAGACAGAAGTCATATTTCTTTGTTGCTTGTTGGTTTGCTTGCTTTTTGAATTTCGCGCAAAGCTATACGAGGGTTATCTGCGCTAGCCATTCCTAATTTAGCAGTGTAAGACAAGAGGGAAGGCAGATAGTCATCACTATCTACCGCCAACTCTTGGGCTACTCTTTTACCAACGAATAGTGGGATTGACAGTCACATTATAACATCCCTACGGCTGAAAGGGCGAGCATGTTTGATGTGACGAGGATTCGAACACGCGACTCTCAAATTACGAGTCGAGTGTCTTAACCACTTGGCCATTCCGGGGCCTGTTTATTCAGGTAAAACGGAGCAAGTCTATAAAATAAAAACGTATAAAGGTATCAATGTGGTGTCTGTGAATACGAGTTACAATGTACAAAAAAACAAATGTGACACATGTGCTAAGCACATGAAAGACAACTTACTGTTGACTTAAAAGGCGTTTTTTTTAACCCTTCAAACCACTCTGTGCAGTTTTCTTACAGAAACCTTCCTTATTGACCAAATGTACGTATATTGCATTACTTTACGGCACTTTTCAACTTTCACGAAACCTAAAAAAAAATTCTACTATATTCTGAAACAGTACGCAAGTGTAAGACATTGGAAACTGCGAATATTTTGTGGTTTGTCTTCGTTGAATTTCAATGAATCTCCTCCAAAGATGTATGTATTTCACTTTTACACGAATACTAACTAGCTAACGTGCCCGCACACTGCGCAGAATATATTTCATTGCTCTATAAGGGATGATGTGTTTCTCGTTCTCCGTGCACAAGAGCTATCAGCTATCGTAACCCGTACTACGCACGGCATTAAACGTCACATATGTTTGCCGCTAGCTTCAGTTTTAAAACCAAAATGGTTGCTTAGCTTTAACTCTAAGTTGTGATGTTATTATGTCAGGGAGAGACAGACATCTTTGTGACATTATTACATCGCAGAGAGATAGATAGACATCTTTGTGACATTATTACATCGCAAAGAGATGGATAGACATCTTTGTGACATTATTACATCAGAGAGAGATAAACAGACATCTCTGTGACGTTATTTTACATCAAAGAGAGATAGACAGGCAACTTTGTGACGTTATTACATCATAGAGAGATACACAGTCATCTTTGTGACTTTATTACATCAGAGGGAGATAGACAGACAACTTTGTGACGTTATTACATCATAGAGAGATAGACAGACAACTTTGTGACGTTATTACATCAGAGGGAGATACACAGACATCTTTGTGACGTTATTACATCATAGAGAGATACACAGACATCTTTGTGACGTTATTACATCATAGAGATAGACAGACAACTTTGTGACGTTATTACATCAGAGGAGATACACAGACATCTTTGTGACGTTATTACATCATAGAGAGATAGACATCTTCGTGACGTTATTACATCATAGAGAGATAGACAGACAACTTTGTGACGTTATTACATCAGAGGGAGATATACAGACATCTTTGTGACGTTATTACATCATAGAGAGATAGACATCTTCGTGACGTTATTACATCATAGAGAGACAGACAACTTTGTGACGTTATTACATCAGAGGAGATACACAGACATCTTTGTGACGTTATTACATCAGAGGGAGATACACAGACATCTTTGTGACGTTATTACATCATAGAGAGATACACAGACAACTTTGTGACGTTATTACATCAGAGGGAGATACACAGACATCTTTGTGACGTTATTACATCATAGAGAGATAGACATCTTCGTGACGTTATTACATCATAGAGAGATAGACAGACAACTTTGTGACGTTATTACATCAGAGGAGATATACAGACATCTTTGTGACGTTATTACATCATAGAGAGATAGACATCTTCGTGACGTTATTACATCATAGAGAGATAGACAGACAACTTTGTGACGTTATTACATCAGAGGGAGATACACAGACATCTTTGTGACGTTATTACATCAGAGGGAGATACACAGACATCTTTGTGACGTTATTACATCATAGAGAGAAAGACCGTTTTAAACATTCATGATTACATTTCAGTTTCCAGTGTTATTGTAAACAATAAATATCGACATAACCTCTCTGTCTCAACAATATACAACCAAAAGGATTGAAGAAACACTTACCAGAATTTTCTTTTAATCTAATATTAGATAAGCCTAATTTGTAGGACTATACTTGTGTTTGTTCTTTGCTAAATTCAGACACCTCATCTTTCAACGAGTGTTTCTAGATTTTTGGCGCACGTGATTGTCAAGTCGGCGGTTCGTGTAAGGCACGCTCTTAGAGTATGCGTTTACAAGTTAAGTTTTATTGTAATACGCTAGTCCTCTCAATAGAATGGTTTGTTTGTTTTTGAATTTCGCGTAAAGTTAGACGAGAGTTATCTGCACCAGCCGTCCCTAATTTAGCAGCGTAAGACTAGAGGGAGGAAAGGCAGCTAGTCATCACTATCCACCGCTAACTCTTTGGCCACTCTTTTACCAACGAATAGTGGGATTGACTGTCACATTATAACACCCCCACGCCTGAAAGGGCGAGCATGTTTAGTGTGACGGGGATTCGAACCCGTGACCTTCGGATTATGAGTTGAGGGCCTGACAGAATGAGGGGAATCCAAGAAACCTAGAGTAAATTGGAGTTTTATTTTAGGACGTACATTTATGTTTAACTATTAAGATACGATGTAAATCCTACAAATTTATTGTTAAAATACTTATAACAAGGCCCTCGTAATCTGAGGGTCGCGGGTTCGCATCCCCGTCGCGCCAAACATGCTCGCCCTTTCAGCTGTGGGGGCGTCATAATGTTACAGTCAATCACACTATTCGTTGATAAAAGAGTAGCCCAAGAATTGGCGGTGGGTGATGATGACTAGCTGCCTTCCCTCTAGTCTTACACTGCAAAATTAGGGACGGCTAACGCAGATAGCCCTCGAGTAGCTTTGCGCGAATTTCAAAACAAACAAACAAACTTATAACAAGAAAGTAGTTGTTATCCATATCTGATCCAAAAAACAATTCTGAATTATCGGATGGGAGAAGTGTTTAACTTTATTTTCGAAAATGTATTAACTCTGTCAGTTATTTGTCGGCTCCGCGATAAAACAGACACAAGTTTATGTGCTTATAACACCCACAACCTGGGTTCGATTGCCCGCGGTGGACACATCAGATAACGAGAAGTGGCTTTGCTCTTAAAATAACGAACAAAGATTTTTTTTTTCCGTCGCCAAATCCTGTTGAAGAAAATACGTGACTTTAGCATTGGTGATTAATATTTGTGACATGATAGTATATTATGTATATATCTTTACGTTACTTTAAAATAATACTTCGAGCAGATGACCTCGAAACTTTGACCCAGATGACGGTTTTAATATAATGGTTTTCTCGGACCTCTTTAATCCTATTCAGCGTTTAATTTAAGCGTCAAAAATAGACACTGAACAAACGTCTGTCCCTTCCCTTGTCTTTGTTAAATTGAAATACAGACTTTTAATCGGGTAAACCCAAATGATAAAAGATAATCGTACCTATAGATACATATATATCAATTATATCAGACTCGTATCTATACATATATATATAACAATTATATCAGGCTCATATGTATAGATTTATATACAACAATTATGTCAGGCTCGTATCTGTATATATATAACAATCATATCAGACTAGTATTTATATGTATAACAATTATATCAGGCTCGTATCTACATATATATGTAACAATTATATCAGGCTCGTATCTGTATATATATAACAATCATATCAGACTAGTATTTATATGTATAACAATTATATCAGGCTCGTATCTACATATATATGTAACAATTATATCAGGCTCATATGTATAGATATATATATACAACAATTATATCAGACTCGTATCTGTATATATATATATATATAACAATCATGTCAGACTAGTATCTATATACATAACAATTATATCAGGCTCGTATCTACATATATATATATATATATATAACAATGACATTAGGCTGGTGTCTACAGATATATAGGATAGGTAATTGCACATAATCTGATGGTTCTGATAATTGCACATAATCTGATGGCTCTGATAATTGCACATAATCTGATGGCTCTGAATTAAACAGTGTAAACCTGTTAATTTTATTCCCATTATACATCACAACTGGCTATGAGACATTTTTATATTAACAGTATGGACTGAACTAGACAACGACTGGCATTGGGAAAGCCAGGTTAGAATCCGCTCGATATCTTGCCAGCTCTTTAACCTGAGGGTGTTTTGTAAGAGTGACAGTCAATAACTTAAACTAAACGGTGAGTGGTAAGGTGCTACTGACGGGCTGTCTTCCTTCTGGTCGATATTTCGGAAATGGTCGGTGAGAGATAGCCATAAACAACACATTCGAATGCGTAGCTTCAGTTAACCTATACGAAATGAGAAATAAAACATGATGACAGTTAAATAGAAAGATAGAGAAAAAGTCTCTAATTCGGTTTTAACGTAGTTTAAAGTGTTAAAAACACACGTCGTGAAGAGTAGACGGTCTCGAAATAATTTAAAATCACAGAATGTAGTTTAGAAACAGCTAACAATCACTTCTGGAGAAACACAGTCCCGGGTGGTAGGTTATTTGAGTATTATAAAAGAGTAGTAACAAAAGACAATCGAAAACAACAGAGTTGTAGGAAAAATAACACGATAAACGCAGAGTCATATTCATTGGATAAATGACAGGTTTATCCGAAAATAAGACCACAGCGACTTCTATTAATAAACAAGAATATAAAAGAAACCCGAACAAGTACCGAAGACAACTGATAAGCTGCAATCCATCACCATCAGAGATATATTGTCTCCGGTTCTCAGAAGATAGTAGCTAATTATCTTAAGATCGTCTAGAAGACATTGCCCTATACACATGACTTCTTTTATTTATGTGTAGTGGAAAAATGAAGCATTTACTAAACATGCACTTAGTGTAGTAAAGAAGGAATTATAATAAATATATAGTGGATGCGTTTTTGATGTGTAAGATGGAGAATTGTTTCCTTGTTTTGAAATTTGCGCCAAGCTACACAAAGTCTACCTGCACTAGCCGTCCTTAATTTAGCAGTTTAAGGCTAAAGGGAAGGCAGCTAGTCATCACCACTCACCGCCATCTCTTGGGCTACTCTTTTTATCAAAGAATAGTTGGATTGACGGTAACATTATAACGCCCCCACGGCTGAAAGGGCGAGCATGTTTGGTGTGACGAGGATTCAAACCCACGATCCTAGAATTGAGTACAGTGTCATAACCACTTGGTAATGCCGGGCCCAAGATATTAAAATAATAAGTGTGTGTCTAAAATAGGTTTGTTTGTTTTGGAATTGTTTGGGAATTTTGTACAAAACTATGCGATGGCTATCTGCGATAACATTCTATAAGTTAGCAGTGGTAAACTAGAGAAAAGGCAGCTAGGCAAAATCATCACCGCCAACTCTTGGGCTACTCTTAATAAAAGAATAGTGGGATTGACTGTGACGTAATAACGTCCATACGGCTGAATGTGCGAGCATGGTTGGCGACGATACTTAAAATTGTAGACCTATTCTGATAAATGTGTTGTAGGTTCGATTTACACGTATGTAAATTTTTTGTGTTAGTGTATGTACGTATAGATTATTATACATATGTGAATGTGTGTTACAGTGAGTAAAGTTGGCTACATAAATTTATGCTAAATAAATATGCTTATTTTGAACAACTATTCAGAGATCTTAAATCTCAAAAGTATCATAGAAAATTATAGACAGGTTCCGTACTCGTAGTTAGCGTTTTAACCACCTCTTATTTATTCAGTTTCTCTTAAGCAGCTGAATTGACGAATCAGTTGAGTAAAACTTAGGAAAGTTTGTAAAATGTGTAAATCGATTGTGTTGATCTGTTTGTCCCAGAAAGATTTGAATCTCACCTTTGTAAGTCGTCCTTCTTATACGAGTGAAACTTAACGATGAAAATAAAAAAAGCATCGCCTTAAAGTTCTTTAAACTGTCCACAAAAATTGGGGAACGAGCATCTTTGGGTATTGTTTTTTGTTGTTTGTTTTTAATTTCGCGCAAAGCTACTCGAGGGCTATCTGCGCTAGCCGTACCTAATTTAGCAGTGAAAGACTAGAGGGAAGGCCATCACCACCCACCGCCAACTCTGATGCTACTCTTCTGATAAACGTGAACCAAACAGCTTGAAACGTAATTAAATACATCTTAAAACTACCAATAAAACTGCTATTATATAACCAATTTCGACAATATTTTGAAGAATGTTAGGTCAGTTAAGCTAACAATATTTTATGTCACAACAACACCGACCTTCCTTATGGGACGGCGAGAAGTCTCCGGATTTACAAAGGAAAAATTAGGAGTTCGGTTCCCCTCAATGGACACATAAAATAGCCCGATGTGGCTTTGCTATAAAAAACACACACTCCTTCCTTAAGGACGTTAGCTGTTAAAAACAAAAGTGTTGTATTCCTCTTATTAGCATGTACTTATTAATTAACATGCAAAAAAATGTCAAATTGCAGTGTTTGACAGAAGAATAGCGGAAACTTAAAATTATGTTGTGGAAGTGAATAGGAACTTTAGTTTACTTGTAATTTTTTCAATGCGTTTTAGTTTCTGTAAAAATCTAAACGTCTGTTAGTTGTTTCATTGAGGTATATAAGAATAATGTTGATATAGTTTAGTCATTTGTGTTTCTATTCAAACATTTTTTGTGAGTTTGTTTTTAAGTCTCTTATGAGCCTGACGTTCTTAGAAGAATGAAATTGAACACACAGTAAATATCAGTACCGGATGTGATAGATAAAATGATCGTTGTTTACTGTATGAGATAGAGGAAGTAACGGTAGGATGTTATGTGTGATTGAGGAAGTGACCATTGTTTGTAATGTATGGTTAAGGAAGTGACCATTGTTTGTTATGTGGGGTTAAGCAAGTGATCACCGGATGTTATGTGTGGTTGAGGAAGTGATCATTGTTTGTAACCTGTGGTAGAAGAAGTGCTTATTGTTTGTTATGTATGGTTAAGGAAGTGATCATTGTTTGTTACCTGTGGTTGAAGAAATGATCATTGTTTACTACGTGTGGTTGAAGAAGTGATCATTGTTTGTTGCCTGTTGTTGAAGAAGTGACCATTGTTTGTTATATGTGGTTAAGGAAGTGATCACCAGATGTTATGCGTGGTTGAGGAAGTGACCATCGGACGGAACAATACGGCGGTAGATCCACCTCTCTCAACGACTGGAGCAACAAGAAGATAGACTTAGCTTTTTCAATGTCGGAGCAATGCGAAGAAAGACTAGACGTAATCAACGTTTGGAGCAACAGCAAATTAATCTTTTGTTTGTGAAGCGGATTATCACTAGCGCCAGGCACATCTAGTATTTGTTAAACTGTGTATTGATGTAGGAACACAATGGAGTTGCTAAGACTGTTTCTTTTAAGCAAACAGATAATTACTTTGGAACAATAGCAGCCTTTTCGAAAGTAAAAAGGTTTATAAATTGGCTGATGTCATAAAGAAACAATAAGTTTATTACAGTTTTACGTGACAAGTGGACGAATAATTAACTTTTCACTTAATGAGCTATTACATGGCGAGGTGGTTAAGGTGCTTAACTCGTAACCTTAGGGTCGACTCGACTCGTAATAACGAAGGTCGCTGATTCGAATCCCCGTCACACCAAACATGTTCGCCCTTTCAGCCGTGGGGGACGTTATTATGTGACTGTTAATCCCACTATTCGTTGGAAAAAGAGTAGCCCAAGAATTGGCGGCCAGTGTTGATGACTAGTTGCCTTCCATCTAGTCTTACATTGCTAAATTAGGGATGGCTAGCACAGATAGCCCTCGTGTAGCTTTGCGCGAAATTCGAAAAACAAACAAACTATTGCGTGCAATGCAATGTCTTGCATTGCCATCTTCAGTAGTTTTGCGGTACTACGGAACATGTTCAAATTTGTTATTCAACAACACCGAAAAGTAGGAGGTATTTCAATAGTAAAATAACGTTTTCAAACTCGGAGAAAAAGAAATTTGGTATTTCCTATTTTCAACCTAAATGGCTTTAAGTGCGAGACATGGATTGAACGGTACAACCAACCATAATTTGTAACTGGGAGGACAAGCAGTCAGCAGCATAGTTGACGTCTACTCTGATATTCTTAGTTAAATAGCGAGATTAACACTCACTCCTATAATACCTCATATTTGAAATCTCGTTCCCCGCTGGTACAGCGGTAAGTCTACGGATTTACAACTCTAAAATCAGCGGTTCGATACCCTTCAGTGGAATCAGCAGATAACCTGATGTGGCTTTGCTGTGAGAAAAACACACACACACACATACATATTTAAACGTCCAGATCGTGTTCAGCAGCATATCCCGGTTCGAGCCTGAGATTTTAAATTAAGAGACGCACATACAACTCGAAGGTTTGGTTTCTTTTGAATTTCTCACAAAGCTACACGAGGGCTATCTGCGCTAGCCATCCCTAATTTAACAGAGTAAGACTAGAGGGAAGGCAGCTAGTCATCACCACTCACCGCCATCTCTTGGGCTACTCTTTTTTATCAACGAATAGTGGGACAGACCGTAACATTATAACGTCCCCATGGCTTAAAGAACGAGCATGTATGGTGTGACGGGGATTCGAACACGCAACCCTGAGAATATGAGTCGAGTGCCTTAACATCCTGGTTATGCCAGGCCCTCCTCAAAGGAAACAAACTTTTGGAAAACTTAAGACTTTTAAATTACATTATCTTTTTCAGCTGATATGTCAGTGCCAACTTGCAGAGCAAAGTAGAACTAATTTCAGTTCAATAAAGAAACGCAAACTACAGGACTTAGTTTGACTACTTCGAGAATAACACGAATTTAAAAAGCTTCATTCGCCCTCACGAGAAGTTTTTCACCAAGACAGGAAAAAAAAAAAGAAGAGAGATAATCATGCGTCTCGTGTGATTAGTAGTGAGTTTTTTCGAAGTGTAAATAAAATACGCTCTGTGTTCTTATTTAAAACTGGTGCTAACCAATTTGTTTTATAGCATACCTATCATTTCTTAAGGTTCTTAAGGTGTACTTAAGGTTCAGTGGGTTGAACTTTAGTTGATCGATTTCATTTGCACCGTTTCACTCAACAACGAAACAGTTGTTGTTACAGCAAATGATGATAAAAACAGTCTCTATCAGTACTATGCTCGTCCTCTTCGACGTGGAGGCGTTAAAAGTGTCAGTTCATCCCAATATTTATTGGTAAGAGTAGCCCAAGGGTTGTCGGTGGGTGGTGATGAGTAGACGCTTTCCTTCTAGTCTTACACTGCAAAATTAGGGACGGCTAGCGTAGATAACCCTCGTGTAGCTTTGCGCGAAATTCAAAACAAACAAATAAATCATAAGCTTGTACAAAAGATAGTTCTTGCTAATTCAGTAAACAGAAAATTATGAGACTAGCATCTGCAGTGTTGAGCGCCTCATATTAAAACAAGTTAGTAATAAGAAGTTACCAAATCACGTGACATTCATAGCCGATAAAGATTACGATGACGTGTATTAGAACATGTGAGTTACATTCACTTATGTTTTTTTTATTATTTAAAGTGTGGAATACAAATTTAAGTTAATGCATGTATATATTACTTATTATGATGATTATTCTAGATTTTTAGATTAGAATTCGGATCTAGAACTAGCCTAAAAATATTTTGAGCCGGCTGAACCTCATGAGATATTATTGGGATTACGGCCAAAAATATCGTTAACAGCCAGGATATTAAAAAGATAAATCAATGTATTCTAATCATTAGGTCCTAGTTAGATGGGTAAGTTAAGTTACGTATATTAATTAGTGGGTTGACATTTCTTTCTAGTCAACGTAGTTTGCTTTAATAAAGTATAACAACAAAACCGATATAATGGTTAACAATTACAACAAATATCAGTAAAACACTGAAGACGAAAAACAACTGTATTGATTTCTCGATAAATTAACGTCGACGTAGTTTAACTTTGATTGTGCAATAAACTTGTTTCCAGAGGTCGGAAAACAAAATGAGATTCAATAAGTTTACTCAAGTAGCTGATGGGAAAAAAAAAATGGCCTTGAACACACTTTTAAAATTCATGTTTTTATAAAAAGTATGTTGTAAGATATATATAGTACATCTGTGCTTTCCAAAACTTAAACGTGTAATTTTACTGACTATCTCTAAACTCTGTCCTTCACACGCAATGAAAACATAAAATCTGGCATTTCGTAGCAAATGACTTGGTAAGAACTGAAGTTTCGAACAAAGCCAGCTTCCATCAACTCAGCTACGTTGATGACTGTCACTCCTTAAAGTTTATAAGGTATCAGCTGAACTAGGTCGATGACTGTCACTCCTTGAATGTTTATCATGTATAACCCGAAATAGGTGGATGACTGTTATTCCTTAAAGATTATTACGTATCAGCTGAAATAGGTCGATGACTGTCACTCCTTGAAGTTTGTAATGTATCAGCTGAATAAGTCGATGACTGTCACTCCTTGATATTTATAGTGTATCAATTGAATAGGTCGATGACTGTCACACCTTGAATATTTATCATCTATAAGCTGAACTAGGTCGATGACTGTCACTCCTTAAAGATTACAATGTCTCAGCTTAAGTGGTCGATGACTGTCACTTGTTGAAACTTTATAACGTACGAGCGGAACTAGGTCGATGACTGTCACTCCTTGGAGCTTTATAATGCTTTTGTTGTGGAAATCGGAATGCTCAAAACACTCTTTTAAAATGAAGCAGAATAAAAGGCTTCTGTATGTCTAACATATTAAGTGTCGTTGGTATTTTACACGTATTATCACTTTATTATTAAATGTTCTTTTTTCTAACGTTTCTGTACATATTCTTAATTTAGTTATGTTACACAACGTCTCATATTGCACATTCTTGGCTTAAGGTAGATTGAGTTAAGCTCTACAATCTGTATTATGAAAGTTATTTGTCTAACAATCCAAGTTTTAGCAATCCCTTTATTTCCAGCAGCTTGTGCACCATTCCAAATATCGATAAAAAACTTCTTTTTTTTAAAGAAAAAGAATAGGTTTTGTTGAATATATGTTCGGTAATGAATCAATTTGAATGGATACGGTCTTTTCCAGTTTAATAAAACTGTCTCGTTCAGCCTTTATCCGTCCTCCCCTATCTCTACGTGTCGAGCACAATGATTGTAGCTTTTATTCAATTAACTTTCATCCAGTACAGTGAAATACGGTTCCCTGGTAATGGCTGACTTTCGGGATCTTTGCATTTCCGAATTTCTCCCTCCTATAATCTCCTTATGTTTATATTCTCTTTATGTAAACTACTTTCATCTACCGTGACAACGGTTGTTGGAAATAATTCTTAGTCCAAACTGATAATCACCCGAGACCGAGAAACCAAGTCAATCTTTCAGTCCAAATTGAACTATATCATCCACATATTAAAGTAAAAAAAATCTTGTTTGTTGTTCAGCACAAAGCTACATAATGGGCTATCTGTGTTGAGTCCGCCACGGGTATCGAAACCTTGTGTTTAGTGATGTGAGCCCTCAGACTTATTAATGTCACTGTTTCGCAATGTTTCGTTTGTACAATATCATCATGGCCGTTGTTTTGTAGATTTGTGTTCCTTTAACAACATAATAGGGAAACGTATCTCAGAACGGCTGGTATGGGCATTAACACTTTTATTGACAAGGAGAGAACAGCTTTCCGACCGTCTTAGGTCATCTTCAGGTTAACAAAGAGAGTTTGCAACTGACCGTTGCTTGACACATGTCTTATGAACGAGAGTATAAACCGGTACGGGGCTGTAGGGGGCGCTGCAGTTGCTTGTTTTTCTCTGCTTATCAATAAAAGTGTTAATAGACATATCAGCCGTTCTGAGATACATTTTTATTTCAAGCGGATTTCTCGCAATCACGAATAATAGGGCAACGTTAGCATATAAGTATCTTTTGGACTCAGCAGTATGTAGTGGTCTTTTGGAGTAACACCTTTCACCCAGTGACTCAGCAGTACGTTGTGGTCTTTTAGAGTACCACTTTTCACCCAGTGACTCAGCAGTACGTTGTGGTCTTTTAGAGTACCACCTTTCACCCAGTGACTCAGCAGTATGTAGTGGTCTTTTGGAGTACCACCTTTCACCCAGTGACTCAGCAGTAGGTAGCGGTCTTTTGGAGTACCACCTTTCATCCAGTGACTCAGCAGTACGTTGTGGTCTTTTGGAGTACCACTTTTCACCAAGTGACTCAGCAGTATGTAGCGGCCTTTTGGGTACCCCCTTCACCCAGTGACTCAGTGGTATGTCAGTGATCATTTGGAGTACCACTCTCCACCCAGTGACTCAGCAGTATGTTAGTGATCTTTGGAGTACCACTCTCCACCCAGTGACTCAGCAGTATGTCAGTGATCTTTTGGAGTACCACTCTCCACCCAGTGACTCAGTGGTATGTCAGTGATCTTTTGGAGTACCACTCTCCACCCAGTGACTCAGTGGTATGTCAGTGATCATTTGGAGTACCACTCTCCACCCAGTGACTCAGCAGTATGTCAGTGATCTTTTGGAGTACCACTCTCCACCCAGTGACTCAGCAGTATGTCAGGGATCTTTGAGTACCACTCTCCACCCAGTGACTCAGTGGTATGTCAGTGATCTTTTGGAGTACCACTCTCCACCCAGTGACTCAGTGGTATGTCAGTGATCATTTGAGTACCACTCTCCACCCAGTGACTCAGCAGTATGTCAGTGATCTTTGGAGTACCACTCTCCACCCAGTGACTCAGCAGTATGTCAGTGATCTTTTGGGTACCACTCTCCACCCAGTGACTCAGTGGTATGTCAGTGATCATTTGGAGTACCACTCTCCACCCAGTGACTCAGCAGTATGTCAGTGATCATTTGGAGTACCACTCTCCACCCAGTGACTCAGTGGTATGTCAGTGATCTTTTGGAGTACCACTTTCCACCCAGTGACTCAGCAGTATGTCAGTGGGCTTATAACCGATGGGCAGAACAAAGAAATTGCCCATTACTTAGTTTTTTGTGTTTTACAACAAACAAACATAGTTTGTTGTTCTTGTAGGTTGCTATTTGTCTAAAAATGTTAGAATTGTTTACTTTCACAAAATCGTGCCCTTTTCTGTGAATATGATTTCTTAGTGAACCACATTGGTCTTGTGGTGGCATCAAGTATGACATTTTTATAAACCTCGTAAAACGTTTGAAACTTTCGGTTTTATGGTGGACGGGAGGTTCAAACACATGTATCATTCATAATCGTTAGTCGCTATCCATGTAAACCTTAAAGCAGCAAACAGTACGAGCTATGTATCCATCATATTATACACAAGGTCAGTGTTGTGCAGCACACAGTACGAGATATGCATCCATCATATTATACACAAGGTCAGTGTTGTGCAGCACACAGTACGAGATTTACATCCATCATATTATACACAAGGTCAGTGTTGTGCAGCACACAGTACGAGATGTGTATCCAACATATTATACACAAGATCAGTGTTGTGCAGCACACAGTACGAGATGTGCATCCATCATATTATACACAAGATCGGTGTTGTGCAGCATACAGTACGAGATATACATCCATCATATTATACACAAGGTCAGTGTTGTGCAGCACACAGATCGAGATATGCATCCATCATATTATACACAAGATCGGTGTTGTGCAGCATACAGTACGAGATATACATCCATCATATTATACACAAGGTCAGTGTTGTGCAGCACACAGATCGAGATATGCATCCATCATATTATACACAAGATCGGTGTTGTGCAGCACACAGTATGAGATGTGCATCCATCATATTATACACAAGGTCAGTGTTGTGCAGCACACAGATCGAGATGTGTATCCATCATATTATACACAAGGTCAGTGTTGTGCAGCACACAGTACGAGATATACATCCATCATATTATACACAAGGTCAGTGTTGTGCAGCACACAGATCGAGATATGCATCCAACATATTATACACAAGATCGGTGTTGTGCAGCACACAGTACGAGATATACATCCATCATATTGTACACAAGGTCAGTGTTGTGCAGCACACAGATCGAGATGTGTATCCATCATATTATACACAAGATCGGTGTTGTGCAGCACACAGAACGAGATATGCATCCAACATATTATACACAAGATCGGTGTTGTGCAGTACACAGTACGAGATATACATCCATCATATTATACACAAGGTCAGTGTTGTGCAGCACACAGATCGAGATATGCATCCAACATATTATACACAAGATCGGTGTTGTGCAGCACACAGTATGAGATGTGCATCCATCATATTATACACAAGGTCAGTGTTGTGCAGCACACAGTACGAGATGTGTATCCATCATATTATACACAAGATCGGTGTTGTGCAGCACACAGTACGAGATGTGGATCCATCAAATACACAAGATCAGTGTTTTGCAGCACACAGTATGAGATGTGCATCCATCATATTATACACAAGGTCAGTGTTGTGCAGCACACAGTACGAGATGTGTATCCATCATATTATACACAAGATCGGTGTTGTGCAGCACACAGATCGAGATATGCATCCAACATATTATACACAAGATCGGTGTTGTGCAGCACACAGTACGAGATATACATCCATCATATTATACATAAGGTCAGTGTTGTGCAGCACACAGATCGAGATATGCATCCAACATATTATACACAAGATTGGTGTTGTGCAGCACACAGTATGAGATGTGCATCCATCATATTATACACAAGGTCAGTGTTGTGCAGCACACAGTACAAGATGTGTATCCATCATATTATACACAAGATCGGTGTTGTGCACCACACAGTACGAGATGTGGATCTATCAAATACACAAGATCAGTGTTTTGCAGCACACAGTACGAAATATGGATCCATCATATTATACACAAGGTCAGTGTTGTCATGGAACAAACCAATCAAATGTCAGAAGTAATAAGTGGGATGAATGAAAGAGTTCATTGCCATGAAAAACACACATGTGAGACTGTAAATACAGATTACTGCAGGTTACAAAACCAAAATATCTGTGACTTATTTGTTTTCCTTCTTAGAACTTTGGGCCGTTTAATCATCTTGCTCCACAGTTTACACACCAGCTTTCGATTTCAAGGAGTAGAGACGTATAAATCACTGTTGTTGTTTTATACTATTGACAAGACAAAAGTTAGTACCTTTTTGAAGACTCTCAACTTACTGGAAGGAATATCCTCTGGGGGTTGTAGTCTGGGAAGGTAATTTTCCGTTTCAGATAAAAAATCGCCTTCACGTAGCTGACTCGAAATACAGTTCGTGATGTTCAGCTGTTCCGGTTCATAAGCAAAAGAGATTTAAAAACGCGACAAAAGTTAAAAGAAAAGAAGGTTATGAGATATTATAGTGGAAACTACGCTCGTTTTTCCTTATTCAACCAAAATCCGGTTAATTACCACTGACGATGGATAAAACTGTATTCTGGGATCTTAGAAAATAACTGATTATTTAAACCCCGAAATCAACATTCAGATAAAGATCCCCCAAAAAAGAGAATTTATTATTTTATTACCAAAAATATTGTTTAAATAGACAGAAAATTTTAAAAAAGAAACTTTTTGTGTAAATTAAATACAATTTTCTAACTTGCAACGCTCATTTAGAAATACAGAGTTGTTGGAGCTCAACCACAACGCTCATTTAGAAATATAGAGTTGTTGGAGCTCAGCCACAACGCTCATTTAGAAATAGAGTTGTTGGAGCTCAACCACAACGCTCATTTAGAAATATAGAGTTGTTGGAGCTCAACCACAACGCTCATTTAGAAATACAGAGTTGTTGGAGCTCAACCACAACGCTCATTTAGAAATATAGAGTTGTTGGAGCTGAACCACAACGCTCATTTAGAAATATAGAGTTGTTGGAGCTCAGCCACAACGCTCATTTAGAAATATAGAGTTGTTGGAGCTCAGCCACAACGCTCATTTAAGAGATATGGAGTTATTGGAGCTCAGCCACAACGCTCATTTAGAGATATAGAGTTATTAGTTCAGTCCACAACCATCGTTTAGAGATATAGAGTTGTTGGAGCTCAGCCACAACGCTCATTTAGAGATATAGAGTTATTAGTTCAGTCCACAACCATCGTTTAGAGATATAGAGTTGTTGGAGCTCAGCCACAACGCTCATTTAGAGATATAGAGTTATTGGAGCTTAGTCACAACGCTCATTTAGAGATATAGAGTTATTAGTTCAGTCATTAACGATCGTTTAGAGATACAGAGTTATTACTTCAGTCCACAACACTCGTTTAGATATATAGTTATTAGTCAGCCGACAACACTCATTTAGAGAAATGGGGTTATTAAAGTTCAGTCCACGACACTCATTTAGAGATATAGTTATTAGTCAGCCCACAACGCACTTTAGAGATATAGAGATATTGAAGTTCAATCCACAACACTCATTTAGAGATAGAGAGAAATTGAAGTTCAGTCCACAACACTCATCTACAGATACAGGGTGATTAATTCAGCCCACAACGCTCGTTTAGAGATACAGAGTTATTAGTTCAGTCCACAACACTCATTTAGAGATATAGAGATATTAATTCAACCCACAACGCTCATTTAAAGATATAGAGTAATTGGAGTTCAGTCCACAACACACTTTAGAGATATAGAGATATTGAAGTTCAGTCCACAACACTCATTTAGAGATATTGGGTTGTTAAAGTTCAGTTCATGACACTCATTTACAGATACAGAGTTATTAATTCAGCTCACAATGCTCGTTTAGAGATACAGAGTCATTAGTTCAGTCTCATTTAGAGATATATAGAGATATTAATTCAACCCACAACCCTCATTTAAAGATATAGAGTTATTGGAGTTCAGCCCACAACACTCATTAACAGATACAGGGTTATTAGTTCAATCTACAACGCTCATTTAAATTTAAATGAAACAGTATAGACATTTTTAGACCTTTCTCACATCTAAAACCTTAGGGACAACTTCCTAGTCTAGTGTTGATTACGGTAACGTATACTGCGACTGTTGATGTATTTCTGTTATGAAGAGCAAAGAATTATTTCTCATTCTTTCACAATTCAGTCTTGTTCTAACAGAGGTGGCGCTGTGTTTTAAGGATTCTTAATATGGCATTATCTGTAGCTTTGGCAGATCAGCTGGCGACAGATGTTGTTTATAGACCAAAACGCTCTAGACATACTATTTGTGTTCTTACCCGCGGCTACTTTCGTGCGAGATAATACTGCGGTTTCTTAGTTTTATTTCATCAAGAACACACGTTTTTACGTCTCCGAAAAAAGAAAGTTAAAAACTGCACGTGAGCGCCAAAAGAAATTATCTGGTGTCACAATTTTAACAAAGTGTTACGACGTTCATGATAACTACCAAATGCAAACATTGACTAGGAAAGGAAAAGCCTTTAATCTTCTATAAGATAAATTATGAAAATTAATATACATGTGGACGATTCTTTAAACACTGAGTGAAACAGTTTTCTATCTTCTTCATCGACACATAAATTAGAATAAAACAACAATGTTGAATGTCAGCACAATGAACTAGGTGTCGCTTTGGAGTTGATGACATTGTGTTCTAACAGAATTCCTCAAAACACACTGTCTCTCGGCATAAGTTTATTAGTGGGCGTATTTTACTTTTCATAGCCTTTTAAGCTGGAAACTTCTGTGTTACCAATTTTGGTGAGTCGAAAGCAGATTTTAACTGGGCGCGAAGAGTTAGAAATGACACATCGTCTTATATTCTTTTTAGGAGGTATACAACATTTGTAAAACAAAATGTCTGTGTATTTTTAATGTTACACAGTGTATCTCTCAATATGTTCAGAGTTGATGGTGAGCAAAGTGGGGTTTCCGAAAACTCACTCCTACGTTAAAATTATCATAGAAAGTTTATTTTGTTTACCTAAAAGTATTCTGGTCAGGTTAAAGACAGCAGTTGCTGCGTTGAAATGTTAGTCTCAAATTTATGTTAATTTAATAATTAGCTTTCTCATGATGTTTGTTACCATTATCTGGTCATTAGCTATAGTAGTCAACTACAGTGATGGTTGATGTCATTATCTGGTCATTAGCCGCAGCACTCAGCTACTGTGATGGTTGATGTCATTATCTGGTCATTAGGTACAGCAGTCAACAACAGTGATGGTTGATGTCATTATCTGGTCATTAGCCACAGCACTCAGCTACTGTGATGGTTGATGTCATTATCTGGTCATTAAGTACAGCAGTCAACTACTGTGATGGTTGATGTCATTATCTTGTCATTAGCCACAGCACTCAGCTACTGTGATGGTTGATGTCATTATCTGGTCATTAAGTACAGCAGTCAACTACTGTGATGGTTGATGTCATTATCTCGTCATTAGCCACAGCACTCAGCTACTGTGATGGTTGATGTCATTATCTCGTCATTAGCCACAGCAGTCAACTACTGTGATGGTTGATGTCATTATCTGGTCATTAGGTACAGCAGTCAACTACAGTGATGGTTGGTGTCATTATCTGGTCATTATCCACAGCAGTCAACTACAGTGATGGTTGGTGTCATTACCTGGTCATTAGCCACAACACTCAGTGATGGTTGTGTCATTATCTGGTCATTAGGTACAGCAGTCAACTACAGTGATGATTGGTGTCATTACCTGGTCATTAGCCACAACACTCAGCTACTGTAATGGTTGATGTCATTATCTGGTCATCAGCCACAACATTCAGCTACTGTGATGACTGATGTCATTATTCGGTCATTAGTCATAACACTTAGGAACTGTTATGTAAATAGAAAAAGCGTTCTGCTATTTATCTGGCTGACTTCACTCTCATAAAAGGAAACTCTCCAAAGCTGTTTCAAGTATTATAGAATGATAAGGCTGTGGGTGGCATAATGTCGGAAGAAGCGAGAACATTTCTTTGAAAGTTGCTATTTAAACATCTTAATACAGCAAAGTATTCAAAGCCATTAGCCCTAAATTATAGTTAAAAAGTTAAGTTAAAAGAAGAGTTATTTCCATATTCCTTATAATTTTCCCCCTATTGGCACACCGGCATGTCAGTGGTCTGACAACGCTAGATACCGGGTTTCGATGCAGTGGTGGGTAGAAACCGCTCATTGTGTATTTTGTGTTTAATTACAAATACACAAAAACATATCTTAATCTGTCCTTTTTCTATTTTACACAAGTCACTGTCTTAGAAGTTTTTTATTCACAATCTCCATTAAACTTGATTTCTATAGTAATTTAGGCCTGTTAGTTTCTATCAGTACCTCGGCTTTTGGCAATAAATCCTAACTTTTAAAGTATTACACTGTTCATATAAATTGTTTGTACCCTGTTTCTCATTGTTCAACCTAACTGGTAAATTTTGGCATTAAACGTAAAGATTCATGGACCATAACTTATGGAAGACAAAACGTAGATCGGAAATGTTATTTTCACAGATCTGTGTTTGTGTGTTTTTCTTTTAGCAAAGCCACAAAGGCTATCTGCTCAGCCCACCGAGGGGAATCGAACCCCTGATTTTAGCGTTGCAAATCCAGAGACATACCGCTGTACTAGCGGGGGTCTTTACAGATTTCTGATTTTGATATGCAGAGAACCAATCTGTAAGAAAAATGTGAAGACAACAACAAGTCTGTACCAGGGGTAGCGAAAATAGTGCGCCAACCTAGAGGGCCAACCGTAAGGGGGCTACGACACGTTTTTGCCGATTAATTTATTTTACTAAGGACGGACGCACAATTTATATTTCGCAAAATGGCGCCACCGATGTCCCTGAAAAGCCATCAATTTGTTTGTTTTTTAATTTCGCGCAAAGCTACACGAAGGCTATCTGCGCTAGTCGTCTTTAATTTAGCAGTGCAAGACTACAGGGAAGGCAGCTAGTCATCACCGCTCACCGCTAATTCTTGGGCTACTCTTTAACCAACGAATAGTGGGATTGACCGTACATTATAACGTCCCTACGGCTAAAAGGGTAAGCATTTTTTGTTTGACGGGGACTCCAACCTGCAACCCTCGGATTACGAGTCGAGTATTTTAACCACCTGGCCATGCCGGTCCAAAAGCCATCTGCAGTGATCGTTATTTTCGTAGCGAAAACAGTTCCTAAGAATAAACTAAGTGGAGAATGGACACATACGAAGACGTGTGTCGAATACACTTTCCTAACTAACACAATATCATATTACAATGAGCACAAGTTTAACCATTTAAAGCGGTTAAAATAAGTTCTTATTTCTAATTATAATTACGGTTTGTTATTCGAAATCCTTAATATTGTTATGCGATTTTTATATCTAAACTACAGATAAATCAGTCATAACCGTTATTAATACATGAAACAGGAAAAACAATCGTAATATAAAAAAAAAAGTGTATCTTTAACTGAGAAGAAAAACGAGCAAACATGTCGCAGCCGACATTTTCTCGGATTTCATTTTTCACCAGCGACATCTACCAACAACTTCGTTAGGCTTCAACTAACCAGAGAGAAAAAGAAAAAACAAAAACAAAAAGACAAATTTGGTCTTTGCTCGCACTTTCCAAATCACATCAAATTAATTTTCTTGTCTGTTCGGACGCGCATGTCACTGGCACCCGAGACGGGAGATCTTCAGAGAAAACACGTGTAATGAGTCAAGTAGACTGTCCCCAAGGGAGACAGACCACTGTACTCAGTATACGGACATTACAAGCCTCGCTTTCTTCTCTTTCGTTATTGCAACATCTGATCGGTATATCTAGCGCATCCCAAGAGTGGGCAGTAATAGTTCCATTATGGGACAGCCATTGGTTACGGTTATGTCAGACTGAAGAATCGATAGGAAGTCCTGGTCAAAACGAATAAGACATTACGTTGTTTCTGTATAATTAGAGTGACGTTTATGATGAAAAGCAACACAAACATTAAATAGCTGCAGTAGGCGACTTTCGCTATTTTGTAACAATTATGGTTGCGGAACTTTGACGACAGATGACTATCAGTTAGTAAGATTAGTTCTAATTCTACTGCATCATATCAGAAGTAAAATGTTAGAAAGTAACTGATTTCCATTGATTATTTCCGAAGAAAATATAGAACCATTTTCTTGTTTCGCTCTTGTAACGGTATGTCTAATATTTCTCTATGACGAAAAGACGAAACTAATCCTACATGTGATGTTTTTTAATCGAATTGTGCATCTTAATATGGCCTGGCATGGCCAAGCGCGTAAGGCGTGCGACTCGTAATCCGAGGGTCGCGGGTTCGCGCCCGCGTTGCGCTAAACATGCTCGCCCTCCCAGCCGTGGGGGTGTATAATGTGACGGTCAATCCCACTATTCGTTGGTAAAAGAGTAGCCCAAGAGTTGGCGGTGGGTGGTGATGACTAGCTGCCTTCCCTCTAGTCTTACACTGCTAAATTATGGACGGCTAGCACAGATAGCCCTCGAGTAGCTTTGTGTGAAATTCCAAAACAAACAAACAAAGCATCTTAATATGAAATGCAATAAGGATAGGGTACCGAAAAAACACGATTAATCTTGCTTACGAGGGATATCACCCTCGGGACACGTTTGTAGACTAAGAAAACAAAAAAGGATGAACCATGGGTCTGAGCTCCTTGATTAAGAAAAACTTTCTTTATTTACTAACTTTTAAGAGATGGTATTTTTTAACCTTTTGTGACTCTGTGGTTCGCGTTCCTATCAATAAACACCCACACCAAAACAATCTGGGTCCGGGGTGTGTCAAAACATTAACGGTTAAATTTCATTTTACAAACAGCAATTACATCTATTCAAAATTAGTCTATGTAAGTACCTACAATAACTTTTAACGTTTCTGTAACAACAACAAGACTAAAAATATAAGAAATACTTAAATCAGATTTATAAATAAAAAATGAAGGATGTAATTGTTAAGTTTTGTTGTTTTACTCAAGTGAATTGGTTTGTTTTAAATTTCGCGCAAAGCTACAACAGGGCTATCTGCGCTAGCTGTCTCTAATTTAGCAGTGTAAGACTAGGGTGAAAGCAGCTAGTCATCACCATCCATCGCCAACTCTTGGGCTACTTTTTACCAACAAATACTGGGATTGACCGATCGTCACATATAACGCCCTTACGGCTGAAGGGGCGAGCATGTTTGATGTGACGAGGATTACGAGTCGAGTGCCTTAACCACCTGGCCACGCCGGGCCCTATAATGTAGGTCAAAATGAAATTAATAATGCAGTTATAATTTTCACCCCTTTTCTTAAGGGGGGGATCTTGAAATATTTATTTGTATGAGCAAAATGGCGACGTGGAAAGCAATTAGGCCTAGTGAGATACAAGAGTAAGTGTGAATTTCAGTTGCTTAACAACAAAGCAGACGTTCTTACTGAATGTCAAAAATCAGTTTAAGTTTAGACTCTAAATAATTTTTCCTGCTTTTATCTCTTACAGACATATAATTTGTATAACAAGGCGATGAATTCACAAAGAGTATCTTAAGACGTAAGCCATACGAGAGTGACGTATAGAAAGAACATAGGTTACTTGACACTGGCAGTTTTGTACAGGCCAAATAACAAAACAGAAACCATCATGCATTTGTCTTCTAACGACAAAGACGGTTAGTCTGTCGCCACATTAATCATCTCTCTGACATAAATAACATCAATTTCAAGAAGCCAGAAATAGACAAATTGCCACGCCTACAGCAAGGTTTCCTGTAAACTCTCAGTAGGCGATTCAAGAGTTGTATCACTTTTCACGAAACGTCATATAATAAAAAAACACTTTCTTTGGACAGACGGAAAGGTAAATAGACAGAGAGATGTGAACAGATAAACAAACAGATAAATATTTTTACTGCACTCTGACCTCTTTTTGATTAAAAAAATCCTAATGATAAAAAACACCACCCAAACTGCCACCAGGCATCTGTTTTACTTCTACCTAACCCTAACTCGTAGATTTTCTAATGATAAAAAACACCACCCAAACTGCCACCAGGCATCTGTTTTACTTCTACCTAACCCTAACTCGTAGATTTTCTAATGATAAAAAACACCACCCAAACTGCCACCAGGCATCTGTTTTACTTCTACCTAACCCTAACTCCCTAAGGCATCTGTTTTACTTCTACCTAACCCGATTTTCTAATGATAAAAACACCACCCAAACTGACACCAGGCATCTGTTTTACTTCTACCTAACCCTAACTCGTAGATTTTCTAATGACCCAAAAAAACACCACTAATGATAAAAACACCACCCAAACTGCCACCAGGCATCTGTTTTACTTCTACCTAACCTAAGGCATAGATTTTCTAATGATAAAAAACACCACCCAAACTGCCACCAGGCATCTGTTTTACTTCTACCTAACCCTAACTCGTAGATTTTCTAATGATAAAAAACACCACCCAAACTGCCACCAGGCATCTGTTTTACTTCTACCTAACCCTAACTCGTAGATCTGTTTTACTTCTACCTTTCGTAGATTTTCTAATGATAAAAACACCACCCAAACTGCCACCAGGCATCTGTTTTACTTCTACCTAACCCTAACCGTAGATTTTCTAATGATAAAAACCACCCACTTCTACCTAACCCTAACTGCCACCAGGCATCTGTTTTACTTCTACCTAACCCTAACTCGTAGACTTTCTAATGATAAAAATCTGTTTTACTACCACCAAACTGCCACCAGGCATCTGTTTTACTTCTACCTAACCCTAACTCGTAGATTTTCTAATGATAAAAAACACCACCAAACTGCCACCAGGCATCTGTTTTACTTCTACCTAACCCTAACTCGTAGATTTTCTAATGATAAAAAACACCACCAAACTGCCACCAGGCATCTGTTTTACTTCTACCTAACCCTAACTCGTAGATTTTCTAATGATACTTCTAAAACACCACCAAACTGCCACCAGGCATCTGTTTTACTTCTACCTAACCCTAACTCGTAGACTTTGTTATCAAATTCTGCCGGTCCAAGTTGTTTTATAGCGGGAAAAGTTAGTTGTTCTAAAGACAAGTTGGGTAAAGCAAGTAAAATACACAATCAGATTTCATGATTCTTATTCCCCACCCAAAGCCATGTGGGTGTTTAAGTAATCTTTACTACAACCTGGGTTCTTAGTTACTTCAGTAAACGTAAAGGTATATGGCTATTTTCCTCCCACTACTTGTCTTTACTGGTCTTAGATATTTACTAAGTCACAAAACTAGTGGTTTGATTGGTTTGTTTTGAATTTCGCGCAAAACTACACGATGGATAACTGCCCTAGCCGTCCCTAATTTAGCAGTGTAAGACTAGAGGGAAGGCAGCTAGTCATCACCACCCAGCGCCAACTCTTTGGCCACTATTTTACCAACGAAGAGTGGAATTGACTGTCACATTATAACGCCTCTAAGGCTGAAAGGACGAGCATATTTGGTGTGACGAGGTTTAACACCCGCGACCATCAGATTACGAATCGAGCACCTTAACCATCTGGCCATGCTGGGCCTGAAACTTTAGTGTGTGTTTTTTATCACCATTTTTCACTACTATAAATAAAACTCTCTCTCCATTTCAGTAAAATTAAAGGCTACTTTTCCTTTGAGTATCTATCTCGCTGCTTTTTACCAAAAAAATTCTCAAATTAAAACAACTGATTATTTCATTGGTTGAAAGTAAAGAAAGCGACTACAGCCCGACCTATGCAAGTTCCTGCCTATAAAACATTTAACGTTTTTATTCGTTCTACAATTACTCGTGATTTCCATGGTTCACATCCAAACAATATGATTTGCTATTTACTTTCCTCATGGTTCAAAGTCAAGTTTGATTAAGGTTCGTTCGTTTTAGAAACGACAGCTATTTTCAATAACTCTATCGACCTTTCATTGTAGGAAGACCCTTCTTTACTGGTATGAGCTTCACATCTATCGCATCATTAACGTTGTTACCTAAATGATTAAACCTTCAAAGAGAGAACATGATTAATATTGACAAGTAAGAACGAAACCGTTGGTTTCAGTTTACCTTTAAAACTCCGTTGATTAAGTGCTCTAAATTATTTTATTTAAAACATGGGTAAACGAAATATGACGCTGGCTTTCAAAACTGTTCATCAAAGAACATCAGTGAGAAGAAATTAGCTTTATTTTTTCTTGTTCTAAATATACGAAACTATTTAATGTGAATAAAGACCACCAACGTTAAAAAGAAGATTCATTAGAAGGTATGGACGTTAAAATGAAATTCAAGCGTCTCCGTACTTTATTTTAGAAATAACTCCATAACAAAGTTTTAATTAGTTACTTCCTTACACATAGAAAGATATAATTTGGTACTTCCTTAGATAGATAAAGTTAAATTAGCTACTTCCTTACATAGAGAAAGCTATAATTAGCAACTTACTTACATGGAAAAAGCTATAATTAGCAACTTACTTACATGGAAAAAGCTATAATTAGCAACTTACTTACATGGAAAAAGCTATAATTAGCAACTTACTTACATGGAAAAAGCTATAATTAGCAACTTACTTACATGGAAAAAGCTATACTTAACTACTTCCTCACATATAAAAATATAAAATCAGCTACTTCCTTACACAAAGAAAGCTATAATTAGCTACATCACTACATACAGGAAATTATAATTAGGTATTTTCTTACATGTAGAAAGATATAATTAGCTACTTCCTTCCATTCAGAAATTTATAATTACCAACTTCCTTACATGTAGAAAAATTTAATTAGCTACTTCCTCACATACAAAAAGATATAATTAGCTACTTCTTACATATATAAAGCTATTATTATCTACTTCCTTATATATAGAAAGTTATAATCAGCTACTTCCTTACATAAAGTTATAATTAACTACCTCTTTGCAAATAGAAAATTATAATTAGCTACTTCCTAACATAAAATTGTAATTATCTACTTCCTTACACATAGAAAGATATAATTACCTATTCCTTACATATAGAAAGATATAATTAGCTACTTCCATACATAAAGTTACAAATAGCTACTTCCTTACATACAAAAAATTATAATTAACTACTTTCTTACATA
This sequence comes from Tachypleus tridentatus, assembly GCF_004210375.1. Lineage (NCBI taxonomy): Eukaryota > Metazoa > Arthropoda > Merostomata > Xiphosura > Limulidae > Tachypleus > Tachypleus tridentatus. Next base: position 261,522,591 of record NC_134837.1, on the reverse strand, counting down.
AACAGAGCTATAATTATCTGGTCCTCACATATATAAAGTTGCAAATAGTTACTTCCTTACACATAGAAATGTATAATTAATTACTTCCTTACACACAAAAAGTTAAATAAATTTCCTCCTTACATATAGAAAGAAATAATTTAATACTTCTTCAGATATAGAAAGTTATAATTAACAACCTTTTACATATAGAAAGTTGTAATTAGCCACTTCCTTATATAAACTTATAATTAGCCACTTTCTATCGTACAGAAAGTTATAATTAGCTACTTGCTTACATAGAGTATAATTAGCTACTTCATTATATAGATTATAATTAGCTACTTCATTACATAGATTATAATTGGTTACTTCATTACATAGATTATAATTAGCTACTTCATTACATAGATTATAATTAGCTACTTCATTACATAGATTATAATTGGTTACTTCATTACATAAATTATAATTAGCTACTTCATTACATAGATTATAATTAGCTACTTAATTACATAGATTATAATTAGCTACTTCATTACATATATTATAATTAGCTACTTCGTTACATAGATTATAATTGGTTACTTCATTACATAGATTATAATTGGTTACTTCATTACATAGATTATAATTAGCTACTTCATTACATAGATTATAATTAGCTACTTCATTACATATATTATAATTAGCTACTTCGTTACATAGATTATAATTGGTTACTTCATTACATAGATTATAATTGGTTACTTCATTACATAGATTATAATTAGCTACTTCATTACATAGATTATAATTAGCTACTTCATTACATAGATTATAATTGGTTACTTCATTACATAGATTATAATTAGCTACTTCATTACATAGATTATAATTAGTTACTTCATTACATAGATTATAATTAGCTACTTCATTACATAGATTATAATTAGCTACTTCCTTACATAGATTATAATTAGCTACTTCCTTACATAAAGTTATAATTAACTACTTCCTTACACCAAGAAAGATGTAATTAGTTCCTTACATATAGAAAATTATAATTAACAACTTTTTACATATTTTTTACATAAAGCTAAAATTAGGCTCTTTCCTTACATATAGCAAGGTTATAATTAGCCACTTTCTAACTTACAGATAGCTATAATTCGCTACTTCCTTACATATTAAAGTTAAAATTAATTACATTTTTACATATAGAAAGATATAATTAGCACTTTCTTGCGTAAAGTATAAATAACTATTTGCTCACATAAATAGAGCTATAATTAACAATTCTTTACTTATATAAAGTTGCAGATAGCTACGTCCATACATATAGAAATATATTATTAGTCACTTCCTTGCACACAGAAAACTATAATTAACTACTTTCTTACATATAGAGAACTGTAAATAAATATTCCTCACATATATACAATTATAATTAACTTCTTTCTTGTATATAGAAAAATATAAATAGCTACTTCCTTACATAATGTTATAATTAGCTCCTTCCTTATATATAGAAAGTTATAATTAACTACATCCTAACATATAGATAGCTACAATTCGCTACTTCCTTACATATTAAAACTTATAATTAGCTACTTCCTTAATAATTTACTATAAGTTACTATTTCCTTACATATATAAAGTTATAATTTACTATTTCCTTACATATATAAAGTTATAATTAGCTACATCCTTATGTAAAGTTATAATTAACTACTTCATTACCTGTACGAAGTTATAATTAACTACTTCATTACCTGTAGGAAATTATAATTAGTGGCTTCCTGAAATAAAGTTATAATTAACTACTTCCTTACATATATGAAGCTATATTTAGTTACTGCCTTACATACAGAAATTTATAATTGACTACTTTTTACATATTGAGAGCTATAACTAGCTATTCCTTATATATATAAAGTTATAATTAGCTACATCCTTGCATATAGGAAGTGAAAATTAACTACTTCCTTACATATCGAAAGTTATAATTAGCTACTTCCTCAGATATAAAAAGTTATAATTAGCTTCTTCCCTACATAAAGTCATAATTAGCTACTTTCTTGTATACATGAAGTTATAATTAACCGCTTCGTTACATATAGAATATTATGATTAGCTTCTTAATTACATGTAAAACATTATAATTAGCTACCTCCTTACTTATAGAAAGTTATAAATAACCATTTCGTTACATATAGAAAGTTATAATTAGCGATTTTTTTATTTATAGAAAGTTATAATTAGTTACATTCTAAATATAGTAAGAAGTTTAGAAACCAATATTCTAGCATCCCACGTTAAGAAAATAATTTAATTCTTTGAGTTAAATAATTTCATCCTGTAGAACAGATAACCATCAGCATAGGTTTTCAAGAGAAGTGGCTTTGTTTGACCGTTTGCTGTGTGAAGTATCCCCCAGGAAGTTGTCTTTCCTGGATTACATAAACATCACTCCTACTTACACCGGAGCTTACAAACTATATTCTTTGGAGCACGTATAAAAATAAATAAATAAACATGAGCTACCGGATATATATTACAGGGATAGGAAAAGTATTATATACATTAGAGTAAAGGCGATTTCATCCTCTATAGCTAACAGCAATTTTTTAATATAATTGGATTAATATTTAAATTAGACCGAAAAATACTTTGAAATGTTTTGTTTTGGTTTTGAATTTTCGCGCAAAACTATTCGAGGGCTATGTGCGCTTACTTTGAAATAAATTACAGGTTTAAGAAGACAGATTAACTTGGTATTATTAATTAGTCGGCTATTTAAAATCTAGCATAGATCAATTACTATTATATATTAACCTGTTAGAGGAGAGGAATTGTAACAAACCAGATTTTCCGGACTGGTGGTGTATGTTTACTTCGTCATATCCCGTTTACAGCTTGATTTAACCTATTTTTCTTACTGTGTGGACTTAGAGGTTTCCAATGTTAAATACTGGTTGAGTATGTGTTTGGGGACACTGTTAAGTTTTGACTGAGTCTTCCGTCCAAAAAAAGTGTGAACACCCATACCGTAAATTAAGTGTACAATAGGCTTTCTAATTTCAGTAACTTTGTAAACAAATAAATAGCTACAAAGTATGTTTTATTTAGTTTCGGAGAAAATGAATGCATTCCAGTCGGTATTAATAGAATATGTTTTATAGTTTCAGGACAGGTTAGTGTTAGAAAGACAACAACACACTCTAGGATATGTTACCTAACAACAGGCTCATGACAAATAATAAAGAATGTTTCAGAAGAGTGCGCCCTTGATTTTCGTTTTACTTAAGCCTATGTATGTGTGCTTCATAAAATACTTTTTCCAATCATTTTGTCCTGATAACACCACAAATAATTGTTTACTTGTTTTAAAATTATCTCAAATATGCTCGAGGGGTATTTGGATAAAGCTGTCTCCTGATTTAAAGTGGCAGGCAAGAGGAAAGTCAACTGGTAAACATCAGCTATTGAAGTGAGAGACAAGAGAGATGGCAGGTAGTCAACACCACCTGTTGAAGTGAGAGACAAGAGAGATGGCAGGTAGTCAACACCACCTATTGAAGTGACAGACTAGAGAGATAGCAGGTAGTCAACACCACCTGTTGAAGTGAGAGACAAGAGAGATGGCAGGCGGTCAACACCACCTGTTTAAGTGAGATAGAGAGAGATGGCAGGTAGTCAACACCACCTGTTGAAGTGAGATACTGAGAGAGAGATGGCAGGTAGTCAACACCACCTATTGAAGTGACAGACTAGAGAGATGGCAGGTAGTCAACACCACCTGTTGAAGTGAGAGACAAGAGAGATGGCAGGTAGTCAACACCACCTATTGAAGTGACAGACTAGAGAGATGGCAGGTAGTCAACACCACCTGTTGAAGTGAGAGACAAGAGAGATGGCAGGTAGTCAACACCACCTATTGAAGTGACAGACTAGAGAGATGGCAGGTAGTCAACACCACCTGTTGAAGTGACAGACTAGAGAGATGGCAGGTAGTCAACACCACCTATTGAAGTGACAGACGAGAGAGATGGTAGGTAGTCAACACCACCTATTGAAGTGACAGACTAGAGAGGTGACAGGTAGTCAACACCACCTGTTGAAGTGAGATACTAGAGAGACAGCAGGTAGTCAACACCACCTATTGAAGTGACAGACTACAGAGATGGTAGCTGGTCAACACGACATATCGAAGTGACAGACTAGAGAGATGGCAGGTAGTCAACACTACCTGTTTAAGGGAGATACTAGAGAGATGGCAGGTAGTCAACACTACCTGTTTAAGGGAGATACTAAAGAGATGGCAGGTAGTCAACACCACCTATTGAAGTGAGAGACTAGAGAGATGGTAGCTGGTCAACACGACATATCGAAGTGACAGACTAGAGGGATAGCAGCTGATCAACGTACATGTGTACGTATTTCAGTACATGTAGCTCCAATCAATAGTCTACTTCTTCTCTGCAATATACCTTGATATTGGGTCCAGCATGGCCAGCTGGCTAGAGCGCTTGACTCGCAATATGAGGGTTGTGGGTTCGAATCCATTCAAACCAAAATGCTCGTCCTTTTGTCGTGGGAGCGTTATAACGTTTTTGTCAATCTCATTATTCGTTGATTAAAGAGTAGCCCAAGAGTTAGCGGAAAATGGTGATGACTAGCTACCTTCCCTTTAGTCTTACACTGTTAAATTACGGACAGCTAGAGCAGATATCCCTCGTGTGGTTTTGCCTGAATTTCAAAACAAATGAAACCTTGATAACGCCTTTTCCTCGAATTTAGTGAACATCTGTAAAATTGAAAATATAACAGACTTCCACCTTATAAACTTGCTGTCTGTAGTTGGTTGAATATATGTTAACGTTTAATGATGTCATACACCTGAAAACCACTGAATAAAACATACACGGAATAAATACTACAGTTCGAGATTTTCTGTTGCCCTAAAAGACACACTCTGCACTTTGTGGTCATGAGTGCGTTGTAAAAAGTGACAGTCAAGCCTTACTATTATGTCAAACAGGAGAAGCTCAAGGGTAGACAATAGGTAGTGTTAATTAGCTGCCATCTCTCTGAGCTGTCGCTTCAGTAGTTGGTGTTGACCAGCTCCAATCCTTCTAGTCTGTCACTTCAATATGGCTTTGGTCAGCTGCCTTCCCTCTACTCTCATACTCTCATACTTCAATAGCTGGTGTTGACCAATTGCTTTTCCTCTAGTCTGTTATTTCAATAGCTGGTGTTGACCAACTGCCTTCCCTCTAGTCTCTTACTTCAATTGCTGGTGTTGACCAGTTGCTTTTCCTCTAGTCTGTTATTTCAATAGCTGGTGTTGACCAACTGTCTTCCCTCTGGTCTTTTACTTCAATAGCTGGTGTTGACCAACTGCCTTCCCTCTAGTCTGTTGCTTTAAAATAGGGGCAACTATATGCAGATAGCCCTAGAGCAGATTTGCGTGAAATTTAAAACAAATAAACAATTATTTGTGGTGTTGTCATGACAAAATGTTTGGGAAAAAATATTTTATTAAGGACATTAAAAAACTCAATCGTACACGAAAATAGATCTTAGTACCCGTTATAATTAACTAGCTGTACAGACGTTATTGCCACTTAACAGAAAGAAATCGACAACCAATAGTTACGTTTACTATTAGTTTTATTTAAAAGGGTTATTACATGTGAAACTAAAATTATAAATATACAGCCGTACAAACTATAGAACCGGTTGATTGAGAAACACTTTTTGATCAAGTAAAGCGATGTAACGAACTTCAAAAATAGGTTATTGTTTAGCTTTGTGTCGAACTGCAAACAAACTCTAGAGAGTGAAGAAAACGTCCAGTAAAAAACCTGACCAGATGTTATGGTCCAAATCACGACCACGCAGCGTTATAGTTCTTAGGTCAAGAACGCCATTCGAGGAATAGGTCATCTGAAGTGGTCTCTCGCCATTAGCTTGTTTAGTAGTGATTATTTATTTGTGTTCATGGCAAGTGCCTGGCTGTCTGGTACTAATCATCAGATACATTGTGAATTTCAGCAGCCACATTGAGATTTAATTTTCATTTTACACGACATACGAAACTTGCAGACATATTTTACACATCACAGATGGTTTATCTGCATCTTATTTTCACACATAATATCTCTTTACCGCCTCATTCTCTTGTGTTGCACCCACCCTGTCTTTCCCATGCAGATTTCTTGCGCCTGAACGTTTTATTGCAATATTCACATCCAATTACACCAACACCGATAACAAGAAAGAGTAGGACGAGCCACGTGCGTCTCACGTGCTTTATTTCTAGTTTCACTACGTTACAAGTCACTCTGTAGCGTAACGTATTGATTTATCTTTCAACGAATTTCGCTTTTTGAATCCTGCAAAAAATAAAAAACACTACATTTAAGGCTTTCAGTTGTGAAATAAACGTACTTACTAAACAGTTCAGACGTCTATCTATACATGTACTTATGTTACCAATACTCACGACGAATGCGAGTGGTGATGCCCGTCTTTACCCAATTAATTTGCAATACCGCAACTAGCAAATACGTAAGTTACTCGTGTATCATATAGTTATTTCGTAAAGACGAATGCGAGTGGTGATGCCCGTCTTTACCCAATTAAGCAATACGTAGCAAATACGTAAGTTACTCGTGTATCATATAGTTATTTCGTAAAGACGTAATGATGAAGGCTTTTGGTATCATAACTTACAAGAATTTGTAACACGTAACAAATAGTTGTGTGTTTGTGTGATGGACGATATTTTATGTATCGGAAAAAACAAAATAGTACAATGTGATGAGATCATATTATTAATTTAATAACTTGAATAAATGAACCTGTTTACAATGATGGAATATTTACTTCAATAAAATTATTACTTGCTTTATAGCAGCATTTCTCAACCATCTTGCTGGTCCATGGGATTTCCTGAAAACAAATAAACAAAAACTGAGAAAGTGTGCATACGTAAATCACAATATTTTTCCATTGTACTCGTTTTTAGTGGTTTGAAAGCGTGTCACGACGATACAAGGAAGCGAGATGGTCTGTGTCATAGTAAGAGTTGAGAAATGCCGCTCTGTGCTACAATAGAAGTTTAACACAGAACGATAAAACAGAAATTAATTAGATCAACGTTTCTTTCCAGGTTGTGCGTCATGAGACATGACATGTCCACTATCTTCACACACAGGCTTATTGGCCACAGTACTTGTCATAGTTCTTATCGTGGCCAGCTTAGGTCGATCTCGGTCATCACCAAATGGATGTCCTTCATGGAAAGAAAGTCCGTGGTGTCCATGCTACCAGTTCGAAGATGGATTATTTCTGGAATGTCCCAACACAAGTCTCTCCGAAATACACCAAACACTCTCATTAATCATATCTCCAGTAAAATCCTTGAGCATTTATCACTTGGATCCAAACATCACCATATTACCTGCAGGACTATTTGGAAACACATCAATCTTTCATCTTCAGATTTCTTTCTCTGAGATCAGCTCTATTGCTGAAGACGCGTTCACCGAAGTTCAAGACACTCTTCAGAGCTTGTCTATCATTAACAGCCGGATTTCAGAAATTCCTCAAGAACCTTTAAACATGCTTCGAGTTTTGCGGAGTTTGGACCTCGATTCGAACGTCATTTCGGATATAGAAAGTTACACCTTTTACAATCTACAGTTGACGACCCTTAACCTCCAAGGAAACCAAATATCGTCCTTGACGGAATATTCATTTGGCGGATTAGAAAACACCTTGGAGAAACTTATCCTTACGAACAACAAACTCAAAGTGTTTCCTCTGAGCGCCTTGCGGAGACTCAGAAAAGTTCACACTTTAAAAGTAGTGCGAAACACAATCGAAGATATTCCATATGATGGGTTCACTAGACTCTCTGGATTAAAAAGACTTGACTTGAGCTCAAATCGAATCCGGCATTTGCATGACCGAAGTTTCATTACCATGCCGCGCTTGACCGCCCTATCACTATATATGAACCAGTTATCTTCTTTAGACGACACCATCTTCATTCATCTTCAAGACCTAGAAACTCTGGACCTGAGTCACAACTTTATCACCACCCTCAAGAGGAATGTTTTCACACCCTTACAGAATCTAAAAACAATTGATCTGAGTTTCAATCATTTACACTCTATATACCAAAGTGTTTTTCAGAATCTGACGAATCTGCGAGAAGTAATACTCTCAAATAACAATATACTTCTGATTACTAACGAAACGTTCCTCAACTCCACCCAAATATCTGTGTTGTTTGCACCCAATAATGCAATCACGTTAATTGAAAGCGGTTCTTTGTATGGTCTCGTTCATCTTTATCAACTTCAACTGTCTTTTAACCTACTTAAGGAAATTCACCAGACGCTATTTAAGAACAACCACAAGCTTCGGTCTCTCTCTTTGGATCATAACCTAATTATCGACCTACAGGCTGGAACGTTCCAAGAACTGGTGGAACTTCGTGATTTGAGACTTCAAAATAACCTCTTAAAAAGGATTAAAAAGGGCGTGTTCTATTCACTTCCCAATCTGCAGGAGTTACACTTGCAGAACAACAGAATAGAACTAATCGAAGATGAGGCCCTCCAGAGCTTAGCAAATCTCCAACACTTGAATATTCAGGGAAATAAGTTAATTGAAGTTGGCGATGTATTAAGTAGGTATCCATCAAGTATGCATTCCCTTCTAATTAGCCATAATAAGATTATTACGCTTCACCACAACAGTTTACGAGGACTTAATAAACTGGGACTTTTATGGTTGGGGCACAATAAGATTAGGATGCTACAAAAAGAAGTTTTTCAAGACTTGGTAGAAGCTCAGAAATTGTATTTGGATCATAACGAAATTTCCACGATTGAAAAAATGACATTTGAACGGCTAAAAAGATTAACATACATCACTCTAGAATATAACAACTTAAATCATTTAACCCCAGAAATGTTCGAGGGGGCAGAAAACTTGGAGGAATTATACTTATCATTCAACCGCATCATGGACATTGAACCTCAAACATTTCAGAACTTAAAGCATCTTCGAATATTGCATCTTGCCCATAATCAGATCTACGCTATTCGAAAGTTCATGTTTGAGGGCCAGATACCGTTAGAAGAACTTGATTTGTCCAACGTGATGGCTGAAGAGATTGAGACTGGTTCCTTCTTGGAGCTCTCAAAATTACAAAGTTTGGACATTCGTAACAACAAACTAGCTGGCGCAAGAGTCGACTTCTTATTTCTTCCTTCTCTCAAACGATTGGAAATATCGGGAAACAACTTAAGTGGGCTCAATAACAACGTATTTTACGGACTATCTGGACTAGTAGAACTGAAAATAGAAAATACTGACCTTAGTCCTGTTACCGGAAGCCTTTTTGAGCCACTTACCGACCTAGAGATTATACGACTAGGTGGAAATGGTCTTTCTGACCTACGAACTGACCAGATGTATAGTTTAAGCTATGTTCGTGAACTCTACCTTGACAACAATAGTATTCAAAGTGTCCCTTCTACAGCGATTGCTTTACTACCAAATCTTGAAGTGTTGTCTCTCGCTAACAACAATATCGAGAAACTTGACACGGCAGCTTTCATGTCCAACAGAAACATTCAAACCCTGAACTTGACAAAGAACTCGATATCAGAACTTGTAAGCAATGCGTTTCTGAATCTAACTAAACTAATAAAACTAGATTTGTCAGATAATTATATTAAACACTTTCATTCTAATGTTTTTACCGAACTCAGATCTCTGAAATGGCTTGATTTAGATGGAAACTTACTGTATTATATTCCCAACAAGCTCTTTCGCTCTTCTCTACTCACCTTGAAATTTCTCTCTGTAAACAGAAACCCGTTGGTACGGATTCGTGAGGACCTTAGCGCTGATGGTGGATTTCCTGACCTTCAAGAGTTCAATCTAAATCACGGAAACATATCAGTAATTGCATCTCATGACTTTCAGGGTGTAAAAACTATTGTCTCACTTTTCATCACTCATAATAAAATCACCAAGGTATCTCCGGGGGCTTTCAAACCGTTAGGTAGACTGCAGATGCTGGACTTGGGAAATAACGAATTAGAGATTTTACCAAAAGAAAGATTCTACGGCCTGGACCAGCTAAAAATAATTAACTTAACCAGGAATCATCTCGTAGACCTACCGCCATTTTCTTCAAACCTAGGCTGCTTGGAAACAGTAGATTTGTCTTTTAACAGACTGACTCGACTTCGGTCTAAAATCTTCCAACACCTCTATAACTTAAAAGTCTTATCTCTGCAAAGTAATTCCATCAGTATAATAGCTAAAGATGCTTTCTACAATCTGACATCTCTCCAAAACTTAAATATTTTTGGTAATGCATTCGCAATCATTTCTAGCGAAGTATTAGTTCCAGTTGAAGCACGTTTGACAAATTTACAACTGGGTGGTAAGTTCACTGATAATAGTTTTATATATTTACGTCATCCAATGGTTGTCAAACGAAGTGAAAAATTCCCTAACCCTAACTGTATTTGTGACTTTTATCCACATTTATAATTATTTTTGTAGGTAATAATCCATAGAGTAAATACCCCTTTTAAATAAATATTCATATCTGTCTAATAACTAGGAACAATTTATTGCTATTTATATACATGTGTGTGTGTGTGTGTGTGTAATCTCGCCATGACGGATTTCAGATTTTTTTTTCTTATTTCTTCAAATCTTCTTTAGGTTTAATGTTGTAGTCCAAGATTTACACTAAACTTTAATGTGAATTTCATTTCTAAATATCTAATAAACACATCATGATGATTTTATTTTGTTTAGTTGGTATTTATTCCTGCGTTTACTCTTTCTGTATGTTTGTATGAGTAAAGAAACAAACGGACAACATTTTTACTGCAATGAGTGAATACTGATTATCTTTTTCGTTGCTCGGCATAATGTTTTGTGCATCTGTAAATATAGATTTTCCTCTGTAAAGTAGAAAGAAATATACATAGCGTTTCTTTTTAATACACTGCAAATCATTTGAACTATACTGTAATACGTAGAATCATTTAGTTACGTTACATTTGTTGTCTACCTATTGATACGCCATCATTTTATTGGTTACGCTACAAAAGAAAAATCACATCAGTTTATAACTTACTCTAAAACTCAGCTTATTACATCTTTTAAGTGTCTATTTCTTTTTATTTCACAAATAACATTTACAGGTTTCTAATACATTGTTATCTGTATGTGTGGTTTCGGAAATAGGGAACCCACTCGACTGTAGATGTGGTTTGCTAAGCCTATGGGAGTGGCTACACGATCACCGCCATATTCTGGGGCCCACAAAAGAGAAACTTAACTTAGTGTGCACGAGTCCAGAAAAGCTCCATGGTCAAATACTCTTAAGTCTCCACCCCGTTGACATTTGTCCTGCTCCACTTATATCCCTTCTTGAGATCCAGCGTTTGGATCACGACAGCATGACAGTACGTTGGGATGTACAAAACGGGACTCTGATTGGCGGATTTTTGTTGACGTACCATTTAACTGCAGACAGATTAGCCCAGGCAAGCGTTAACCTTGTCTCCACCAAGCGATCTTACGACGTTGAGAACCTGGAGCCTGTAACCTGGTACACCATTTGTGTGACAGCTACCGGAAAATACCTCAAGGCACTCCACACGCCGACTCCCTACGCAACAGATTTGGATAACAATTACTTGGAAACAGATAGTAACAACAGAAAATGTTTACAGATTCGAACAGTGGCCAAAACCGATAAAACAAAGATTTCTCTCTCCACGCTGGGCATCATCCTGGGAAGTAGCATCAGTGGTATTCTAGTCCTAACCTTGTCCATTCTTTTAACAGCAATTAAGTTTCGAAAACGTCGGCGACCCGTAAAAAACGACAACATTCCTCAGGAATATATCTCTTATCGACACTTCTCAATCCAAGAACCAGAGGGCGTTTACTCGTGACGTTCTTTCATATTCTACAGTAGTGAGTGTATAATAGAAACGCGTGTACCAACAAGCAAAACTCTGTATAAAGAATAACGCTGTGATTCCATCGAGAAAATGGAGTGACTTGTGTACAATTATTCTTCGTTTTGTATCCAGTGTCATATAAGTGCTCGTCTAAGTAGAAAATGTTGGAAGACAAAGTGAAACTCTGTGTCATTGATTTCACTACCGTTTCGAAACAGTTAATGTACCTCAGAACTTACACGATTCGTCACAGTTTACAAGTGTAGAGAACACAATAGTAGAATTCTGTAGGGATCTCTATAAACGGAAACAAACATTGGTTATTTGGTAAATGTTGTCTGTTTCTTACATCTGCTAGCTTTCGATGTCCACTAGAGCGTACTGTTATGTTGCAACGCAAATTTGGGTTCACCCGAATGTAGATATTTACCAAAAGCTCAATTTTCAATGAAGTGTTTCGATGTGGATGTAAGATGTATTGATGTATTTTACTTCAGAAACAACCATGGCCCTTTACTCAGTCATAGTCCATCCAGGTAAGGATGTTATATGTTTTGATTTATTACCATTATTGGTGATTTTAAGTTTTTAAACTTTAGCTAGTCCAATAAGGTAAGATTTGGATGTTTTACACATTGTGAGTGGATAATATTTCAGTTTCTCTCGCATATGACAAGTAAACATTATTTCTGTGATGTTTTCGTAATATATGTACATTCAAATTCATTTTTCTAAATTTTAGCACAGGTTCTATGTGATTATGTATTCTCAAGATGGCTGGTATGGGTATTAAAACTTTAATTAGAATAAAGTGTAGAACAACGTTTTGACCTTCTTAGGTCATCTTCAGGTTAACAAAGAACCTGAAGAAGCTGTTAACCTGAAGATGACCTAAGAAGGTCAAAACGTTGTTCTGTACATTATTTTAATTAAAGTTTTAATACCCATACCAGCCGTCTTGAGAATACATTTTTACTTGAAGTGGGTTTCTCGTCATCACGAATTGTCTGTGATTAATCACACATTCTATGGAGAAGGATGTGCCGAGTAGCAAACTATGCAACACTCGAAAGTAAAACTTGAATATGTAGGTCCAAAAAATGCTGTTACTTGTCCATAATTGCCTTTATCTTCAGATTGTGTTGATATTGTCCTCACGCTAATCTAGTTATTCAAAACCATTGGAGCCGACAACAAAGAACCATTCGGTCTTTCATTCCCGCTACTTACATCTAAGGAAATAATCGATACAATTTTTAAACACTCGTGAAATACTGTCTTTTATTACTGCTGACATCAACACATTCAATAGCCAATCACCCTATTTAAAAATAAATAAAACTGTCTTAAATAAAGTCTAGCCTGTTTTTTTTATCAAATTTTAAACATGTGTACTTTAGTCTTCAGGATATAACAAGAAAAAACCAGAAACCATTATCTGTTCTTTCCCCACCAGACACACACGTGCACACGACCTTATAAACCTCAATAAGATCACTTCTTGCATTTTTTTCTCAAGTTAAAATAAATTAAGAAATCTTAACCTCTCTTCAAAAGATAACATTTACATCCCTGGAATTACTTTTTTTCAATAAATCAGTGTTCTTTCTTTAAAATGGAAACCAAAACTGTACGCAGAATTGAAAATGAGACTTAACAAGAGACATGTAGGTAACCAGTGTATTTTGAAATGCACCCTAACATAACATCAAAGTAAACGAGTGATTCAAGTTGTGATAACTAAAACCTCTTGCTGTTTCCTCTGTTCTGGGCTAAATTTTCAAGCCCTTCACGCCCGCTCCTTAAAAAGCTGTGATTAACAATTAAAGACAATATTCCAACCAAGTGTTCTTACATCTTTCTTACATCTCTTCTTTAGAAGTAGAAATATCAAAGAGTTTGATGTCATCAACAACCTTTTCAAATTTATTAGTTATGTCTTTATCAGTAAAAGTAATAAGAAAAACCAGAGCCCCACAAACTGACTGCTAGAAGACTCCACTAGTAACAAGGATCCAGTTTGACTTGACTTTATTGATAATAATTTACTAATTATGTTTCTATCAGTAAAAGTAATAAAAAATGCAAAGCCCCACAAATTGACTCCTGGAAAATACCACTAGTAATAAGGGTCCAGTTTGACTTGACTCCATTGATAATAATTTACTAATGATGTCTCTATCAGTAAAAGTAATAAAAAACGTAAAGCCTTACAAATTGACTCCTGGAAGACTCCGCTAGTAACAAGTGTCCAGTTTCACTTCACTTCATTAATAATAATTTACTAATAATGTTTCTATCAGTAAAAGTAATAAAAAAGCAGAGCCCCACAAATTCACTCCTGGAAGACTCCGCTGGTAACAAGGGTCCAGTTTCACTTGACTTCATTGATAATAATTTACTAATTATGTTTCTATCAGTAAAAGTAATAAAAAAAGCAGATCCCCATAAATTGACTCCTCGAAGACTCCACTAGTATCAAGGATCCTGTTTGACTTGACTTCAAATTGACTCCTGGAAGACTCCGCTAGTAACAAGTGTCCAGTTTCACTTCACTTCATTAATAATAATTTACTAATAATGTTTCTATCAGTAAAAGTAATACTAAAAAAGCAGAGCCCCACAAATTCACTCCTGGAAGACTCCGCTGGTAACAAGGGTCCAGTTTCACTTGACTTCATTGATAATAATTTACTAATTATGTTTCTATCAGTAAAAGTAATAAAAAAAGCAGATCCCCATAAATTGACTCCTCGAAGACTCCACTAGTATCAAGGATCCAGTTTGACTTGACTTTATTGATAATAATTTACTAATTATGTTTCTATCAGTAAAAGTAATAAAAAACGTAAAGCCTTACAAATTGACTCCTGGAAGACTCCGCTAGTAACAAGTGTCCAGTTTCACTTCACTTCATTAATAATAATTTACTAATAATGTTTCTATCAGTAAAAGTAATAAAAAAGCAGAGCCCCACAAATTCACTCCTGGAAGACTCCGCTGGTAACAAGGGTCCAGTTTCACTTGACTTCATTGATAATAATTTACTAATTATGTTTCTATCAGTAAAAGTAATAAAAAAAGCAGATCCCCATAAATTGACTCCTCGAAGACTCCACTAGTATCAAGGATCCAGTTTGACTTGACTTTATTGATAATAATTTACTAATTATGTTTCTATCAGTAAAAGTAAAAAACGTAAAGTACAAATTGACTCCTGGAAGACTCCGCTAGTAACAAGTGTCCAGTTTCACTTCACTTCATTAATAATAATTTACTAATAATGTTTCTATCAGTAAACGTAATAAAAAAGAAGAGCCCCACAAACTGACTGCTAGAAGACTTCGCTACTAACAAGGATCCTGTTTGACTTGACTTCATTGATAATAATTTACTAATTATGTCTCTATCAGTAAAAGTAATAAAAAAGTAGAGCCCCATAAATTCACTCCTGGAAGACTCCACTATTAACAAGGGTTCAGTTTAACTTGAGATCATTAATAATAATTTACTAAATATGTCTCTATCAGCAAAAATAATAAAAAAGTAGAGCCCCATAAATTGACTCCACTAGTAACAAGGATCCAGTTTGACTTGACTTTATTGATAATAATTTACTAATGATGTCTCTATCAGTAAAAGTAATAAAGAAAGCAGGGCTTCACAAATGGACTCCTGGAAGTCTCATTTAGTAACAATGGTCCAGTTTCATTTTACTTCATTAATAATAATTTACTAATTATGTCTCTATCAGTAAGAGTAATAAAATAGCAGGGCTCCACAAATTGACTCTTGGAAGACTCCACTAATAATAAGGATCTAGTTTGACTTGACTTCATTGATAATAATTTACTAATTATGTCTCTATCAGTAAAAGTAATAAAGAAGCAGAATCTCACAAATAGACTCCTGGACGACTCCACTAGTAGCAAGAGTTCAGTTTCACTTAACTTCATTAATAATAATTTGATTTCTTTCATCTCATCACCCTACAACCCAATTAACCAGTCACCTCTTTCTCCAAACAATATGATTTTCCGAGCTAATCTCTCTGTGTGGTGTCTTGACATAAGACATTTCATAAACACCTGAAAATTAAAAGTGGAAGTCTTAAGAAACGTTGGTCTTTCAACCTGAGTTACTTTTATCGATTAGTGCTCCAACATTTTCTCTACAAGTGTCACTCTAAACAAGACAAATTCTGCAATATTTGTTCATCATGAACACAGTTATCTACAAAACAAAACCTTCAGTTACGTCAGACAAACAACTTGACTTTCTTTCCTAACCTAATCTAATCTAACCTTCCTAAATAAGCGTATTATGGAAAGTTCGAAATCGAAGAAGACAAGTATACATTCAACAAGTCAGAGATGAAGATATAACATTAGCGGCCGAATATTATGGTAGTTTCTTATTTAGACATGACTAAAACTTCAACTGTACATGTTGTTGAGAACATTTCTCTTACACGTTAGAATGTAAAGCATAAAGTTTAAGTCTGAGAAATCAGATTAATCTGAAACTATTGGTATTCTTTTAGTTTTAACTTTAGATCAAAATTTATATAATCTGTTATGGCTAAATATTTAAGAAGTAAGTATGATGAAAACGTATTTACAACAGTTCAGTACTTTTAGGTTTCTAGGCTAGAAAATATACAAACCTATATGGCTAATTAAAACAGGTGTTGAAACACGCGGTAAAATGCCTAATTAGAATAAATACCGAAACACACAAGTAAAGGCGTAATTAGAACAAGTGTTGAAACACGCTAAGGTATAAAGTCTTAACTAGAATAAGTGTTGAAACACGCTGAGGTATAAAGTCTTAACTAGAACAAATGTTGAAACACACTGAGGTATAAAGTCTTAACTAGAACAAATGTTGAAACACACTAAAGTATAAAGTCCTAACTGGAACAAATGTTGAAACACACTAAGGTATAAAGTCCTAACTGGAACAAATGTTGAAACACACTAAGGTATAAAGTCTTAACTAGAATAAGTGTTGAAACACACTGAGGTATAAAGTCTTAACTAGAACAAATGTTGAAACACACTAAGGTATAAAGTCTTAACTAGAACAAATGTTGAAACACACTAAGGTATAAAGTCCTAACTGGAACAAATGTTGAAACACACTAAGGTATAAAGTCCTAACTAGAATAAGTGTTGAAACACATTAAGGTATAAAGTCCTAACTGGAACAAATGTTGAAACACACTAAGGTATAAAGTCCTAACTGGAACAAATGTTGAAACACACTAAGGTATAAAGTCCTAACTGGAACAAATGTTGAAACACACTAAGGTATAAAGTCCTAACTGGAACAAATGTTGAAACACACTAAGGTATAAAGTCCTAACTAGAATAAGTGTTGAAACACATTAAGGTATAAAGTCTTAACTAGTAAAATGTTGAAACACACTAAGGTATAAAGTCCTAACTAGAACAAATGTTGAAACACACTAAGGTATAAAGTCTTAACTAGAATAAGTGTTGAAACACGCTGAGGTATAAAGTCTTAACTAGAACAAATGTTGAAACACACTGAGGTATAAAGTCTTAACTAGAACAAATGTTGAAACACACTAAGGTATAAAGTCCTAACTGGAACAAATGTTGAAACACACTAAGGTATAAAGTCTTAACTAGAATAAGTGTTGAAACACGCTGAGGTATAAAGTCTTAACTAGAACAAATGTTGAAACACACTAAGGTATAAAGTCTTAACTAGAACAAATGTTGAAACACACTAAGGTATAAAGTCCTAACTGGAACAAATGTTGAAACACACTAAGGTATAAAGTCCTAACTAGAATAAGTGTTGAAACACATTAAGGTATAAAGTCCTAACTGGAACAAATGTTGAAACACACTAAGGTATAAAGTCTTAACTAGAACAAATGTTGAAACACACTAAGGTATAAAGTTGAGAACAAATGTTGAAACACACTAAGGTATAAAGTCTTAACTAGAACAAATGTTGAAACACACTAAGGTATAAAGTCTTAACTAGAACAAATGTTGAAACACACTAAGGTATAAAGTCCTAACTAGAACAAATGTTGAAACACACTAAGGTATAAAGTCCTAACTAGAACAAATGTTGAAACACACTAAGGTATAAAGTCTAGAACAAATGTTGAAACACACTAAGGTATAAAGGAACAAATGTTGAAACACACTAAGGTATAAAGTCCTAACTGGAACAAATGTTGAAACACACTAAGGTATAAAGTCCTAACTAGAACAAATGTTGAAACACACTAAGGTATAAAGTCCTAACTAGAATAAGTGTTGAAACACATTAAGGTATAAAGTCCTAACTAGAACAAATGTTGAAAAATGTTGAAACACACTAAGGTATAAAGTCCTAACTAGAACAAATGTTGAAACACACTAAGGTATAAAGTCTTAACTAGAACAAATGTTGAAACACACTGAGGTATAAAGTCTTAACTAGAACAAATGTTTGTATAAAGTCTTAACTAGAACAAATGTTGAAACACACTAAGGTATAAAGTCTTAACTAGAACAAATGTTGAAACACACTAAGGTATAAAGTCTTAACTAGAACAAATGTTGAAACACACTAAGGTATAAAGTCCTAACTGGAACAAATGTTGAAACACACTAAGGTATAAAGTCCTAACTAGAACAAATGTTGAAACACACTAAGGTATAAAGTCTTAACTAGAACAAATGTTGAAACACACTAAGGTATAAAGTCTTAACTAGAACAAATGTTGAAACACACTAAGGTATAAAGTCTTAACTAGAACAAATGTTGAAACAATGTTAAAGTCCTAACTGGAACAAATGTTGAAACACATTAAGGTATAAAGTCCTAACTGGAACAAATGTTGAAACACACTAAGGTATAAAGTCCTAACTGGAACAAATGTTGAAACACACTGAGGTATAAAGTCCTAACTGGAACAAATGTTGAAACACACTAAGGTATAAAGTCCTAACTAGAATAAGTGTTGAAACACATTAAGGTATAAAGTCTTAACTAGAAAAATGTTGAAACACACTAAGGTATAAAGTCCTAACTAGAACAAATGTTGAAACACACTAAGGTATAAAGTCTTAACTAGAACAAATGTTGAAACACACTAAGGTATAAAGTCTTAACTAGAACAAATGTTGAAACACACTAAGGTATAAAGTCCTAACTAGAACAAATGTTGAAACACACTAAGGTATAAAGTCCTAACTAGAACAAATGTTGAAACACACTAAGGTATAAAGTCCTAACTAGAACAAATGTTGAAACACACTAAGGTATAAAGTCCTAACTAGAATAAGTGTTGAAACACACTAAGGTATAAAGTCTTAACTAGAACAAATGTTGAAACACACTAAGGTATAAAGTCCTAACTAGAACAAATGTTGAAACACACTAAGGTATAAAGTCCTAACTAGAACAAATGTTGAAACACACTAAGGTATAAAGTCTTAACTAGAATAAGTGTTGAAACACGCTGAGGTATAAAGTCTTAACTAGAACAAATGTTGAAACACACTGAGGTATAAAGTCTTAACTAGAACAAATGTTGAAACACACTAAGGTATAAAGTCCTAACTAGAATAAGTGTTGAAACACACTAAGGTATAAAGTCCTAACTAGAACAAATGTTGAAACACACTAAGGTATAAAGTCTTAACTAGAACAAATGTTGAAACACACTAAGGTATAAAGTCCTAACTAGAACAAATGTTGAAACACACTAAGGTATAAAGTCCTAACTAGAACAAATGTTGAAACACACTAAGGTATAAAGTCCTAACTAGAACAAATGTTGAAACACACTAAGGTATAAAGTCAAATGTTAACTAAGGTAGAACAAATGTTGAAACACACTAAGGTATAAAGTCTAACTAGAATAAGTGTTGAAACACGCTGAGGTATAAAGTCTTAACTAGAACAAATGTTGAAACACACTAAGGTATAAAGTCCTAACTAGAACAAATGTTGAAACACACTAAGGTATAAAGTCCTAACTAGAACAAATGTTGAAACACACTAAGGTATAAAGTCCTAACTAGAACAAATGTTGAAACACACTAAGGTATAAAGTCCTAACTAGAATAAGTGTTGAAACACACTAAGGTATAAAGTCCTAACTAGAACAAATGTTGAAACACACTAAGGTATAAAGTCCTAACTAGAATAAATGTTGAAACACACTAAGGTATAAAGTCCTAACTAGAACAAATGTTGAAACACACTAAGGTATAAAGTCTTAACTAGAACAAATGTTGAAACACACTAAGGTATAAAGTCTTAACTAGAACAAATGTTGAAACACACTAAGGTATAAAGTCTTAACTAGAATAAGTGTTGAAACACGCTGAGGTATAAAGTCTTAACTAGAACAAATGTTGAAACACACTAAGGTATAAAGTCTTAACTAGAACAAATGTTGAAACACACTAAGGTATAAAGTCCTAACTAGAATAAGTGTTGAAACACACTAAGGTATAAAGTCTTAACTAGAACAAATGTTGAAACACACTAAGGTATAAAGTCTTAACTAGAACAAATGTTGAAACACACTAAGGTATAAAGTCTTAACTAGAACAAATGTTGAAACACACTAAGGTATAAAGTATAAAATGTTGAAACACCTAAGGTATAAAGTCCTAACTAGAACAAATGTTGAAACACACTAAGGTATAAAGTCCTAACTAGAACAAATGTTGAAACACACTAAGGTATAAAGTCCTAACTAGAACAAATGTTGAAACACACTAAGGTATAAAGTCTTAACTAGAACAAATGTTGAAACACACTAAGGTATAAAGTCTTAACTAGAATAAGTGTTGAAACACACTAAGGTATAAAGTCTTAACTAGAACAAATGTTGAAACACACTAAGGTATAAAGTCTAACTAGAACAAATGTTGAAACACACTAAGGTATAAAGTCCTAAAGAACAAATGTTGAAACACACTAAGGTATAAAGTCCTAACTGGAACAAATGTTGAAACACACTAAGGTATAAAGTCCTAACTAGAACAAATGTTGAAACACACTAAGGTATAAAGTCCTAACTGGAACAAATGTTGAAACACACTAAGGTATAAAGTCCTAACTAGAACAAATGTTGAAACACACTAAGGTATAAAGTCTTAACTAGAACAAATGTTGAAACACACTAAGGTATAAAGTCCTAACTAGAACAAATGTTGAAACACACTAAGGTATAAAGTCTTAACTAGAACAAATGTTGAAACACACTAAGGTATAAAGTCTTAACTAGAACAAATGTTGAAACACACTAAGGTATAAAGTCTAACTAGAACAAATGTTGAAACACACTAAGGTATAAAGTCTTAACTAGAACAAATGTTGAAACACACTAAGGTATAAAGTCCTAACTAGAATAAGTGTTGAAACACATTAAGGTATAAAGTCCTAACTAGAACAAATGTTGAAACACACTAAGGTATAAAGTCCTAACTAGAACAAATGTTGAAACACTAAGGTATAAAGTCCTAACTGGAACAAATGTTGAAACACACTAAGGTAAAGTCCTAACTGGAACAAATGTTAAGGTATAAACACTAAGGAACTAATGTTGAAACACACTAAGGTATAAAGTCCTAACTAGAACAAATGTTGAAACACACTAAGGTATAAAGTCTTAACTAGAACAAATGTTGAAACACACTAAGGTATAAAGTCCTAACTAGAACAAATGTTGAAACACACTAAGGTATAAAGTCCTAACTAGAACAAATGTTGAAACACACTAAGGTATAAAGTCTTAACTAGAACAAATGTTGAAACACACTAAGGTATAAAGTCTTAACTAGAACAAATGTTGAAACACACTAAGGTATAAAGTCTTAACTAGAACAAGTGTTGAAAACACTAAGGTATAAACTAAAAGTGTTGTATAAAGTCTTAACTAGAACAAATGTTGAAACACACTAAGGTATAAAGTCTTAACTAGAACAAATGTTGAAACACACTAAGGTATAAAGTCCTAACTAGAACAAATGTTGAAACACACTAAGGTATAAAGTCCTAACTGGAACAAATGTTGAAACACACTAAGGTATAAAGTCCTAACTAGAACAAATGTTGAAACACACTAAGGTATAAAGTCCTAACTAGAACAAATGTTGAAACACACTAAGGTATAAGGTAAGGTATAAAGTCTTAACTAGAACAAATGTTAAAGTCTTAACTAGAACAAATGTTGAAACACACTAAGGTATAAAGTTGAAACACACTAACTATAAAGTCCTAAAGAACAAATGTTGAAACACACTAAGGTATAAAGTAACTAGAATAAGTGTTGAAACACGCTGAGGTATAAAGTCTTAACTAGAACAAATGTTGAAACACACTAAGGTATAAAGTCCTAACTAGAACAAATGTTGAAACACACTAAGGTATAAAGTCTTAACTAGAACAAATGTTGAAACACACTAAGGTATAAAGTCCTAACTGGAACAAATGTTGAAACACACTAAGGTATAAAGTCCTAACTAGAACAAATGTTGAAACACACTAAGGTATAAAGTCCTAACTAGAACAAATGTTGAAACACACTAAGGTATAAAGTCCTAACTAGAACAAATGTTGAAACACACTAAGGTATAAAGTCCTAACTAGAACAAATGTTGAAACACACTAAGGTATAAAGTCTTAACTAGAACAAATGTTGAAACACACTAAGGTATAAAGTCTTAACTAGAACAAATGTTGAAACACACTAAGGTATAAAGTCTTAACTAGAACAAATGTTGAAACACACTAAGGTATAAAGTCTTAACTAGAACAAATGTTGAAACACACTAAGGTATAAAGTCAAATGTTAACTCCTAAGAACAAATGTTGAAACACACTAAGGTATAAAGTCCTAACTAGAACAAATGTTGAAACACACTAAGGTATAAAGTCCTAACTAGAACAAATGTTGAAACACACTAAGGTATAAAGTCCTAACTAGAACAAATGTTGACACTAAGGTATAAAGTCCTAACTAGAACAAATGTTGAAACACACTAAGGTATAAAGTCCTAACTAGAACAAATGTTGAAACACACTAAGGTATAAAGTCCTAACTAGAACAAATGTTGAAACACACTAAGGTATAAAGTCCTAACTAGAACAAATGTTGAAACACACTAAGGTATAAAGTCTTAACTAGAACAAATGTTGAAACACACTAAGGTATAAAGTCTTAACTAGAATAAATGTTGAAACACACTAAAGGTATAAAGTAAGTTGTAAGGTATAAAGTTAACTAGAACAAATGTTGAAACACACTAAGGTATAAAGTCCTAACTAGAACAAATGTTGAAACACACTAAGGTATAAAGTCCTAACTAGAACAAATGTTGAAACACACTAAGGTATAAAGTCCTAACTAGAACAAATGTTGAAACACACTAAGGTATAAAGTCCTAACTAGATGTTGAAAACACTAAGGTATGTAACTGAAACACACTAAGGTATAAAGTCTTAACTAGAACAAATGTTGAAACACACTAAGGTATAAAGTCCTAACTAGAACAAATGTTGAAACACACTAAGGTATAAAGTCTTAACTAGAACAAATGTTGAAACACACTAAGGTATAAAGTCTTAACTAGAACAAATGTTGAAACAACTAAGGTATAAATGTTGAAACACACTAAGGTATAAAGTCTAACTAGAACAAATGTTGAAACACACTAAGGTATAAAGTCTTAACTAGAACAAATGTTGAAACACACTAAGGTATAAAGTCTTAACTAGAACAAATGTTGAAACACACTAAGGTATAAAGTCTTAACTAGAACAAATGTTGAAACACACTAAGGTATAAAGTCCTAACTAGAACAAATGTTGAAACACACTAAGGTATAAAGTCCTAACTGGAACAAATGTTGAAACACACTAAGGTATAAAGTCCTAACTAGAATAAATGTTGAAACACACTAAGGTATAAAGTCTTAACTAGAACAAATGTTGAAACACACTAAGGTATAAAGTCCTAACTAGAACAAATGTTGAAACACACTAAGGTATAAAGTCTTAACTAGAACAAATGTTGAAACACACTAAGGTATAAAGTCTTAACTAGAACAAATGTTGAAACACACTAAGGTATAAAGTCTTAACTAGAACAAATGTTGAAACACACTAAGGTATAAAGTCTTAACTAGAACAAATGTTGAAACACACTAAGGTATAAAGTCCTAACTAGAACAAATGTTGAAACACACTAAGGTATAAAGTCCTAACTGGAACAAATGTTGAAACACACTAAGGTATAAAGTCCTAACTAGAACAAATGTTGAAACACACTAAGGTATAAAGTCTAAACTAGAATAAGTGTTGAAACACACTAAGGTATAAAGTCTTAACTAGAACAAATGTTGAAACACACTAAGGTATAAAGTCTTAACTAGAACAAATGTTGAAACACACTAAGGTATAAAGTCCTAACTAGAACAAATGTTGAAACACACTAAGGTATAAAGTCTTAACTAGAACAAATGTTGAAACACACTAAGGTATAAAGTCCTAACTAGAACAAATGTTGAAACACACTGAGGTATAAAGTCTTAACTAGAACAAATGTTGAAACACACTAAGGTATAAAGTCCTAACTAGAACAAATGTTGAAACACACTAAGGTATAAAGTCCTAACTAGAACAAATGTTGAAACACACTAAGGTATAAAGTCCTAACTAGAACAAATGTTGAAACACACTAAGGTATAAAGTCTTAACTAGAACAAATGTTGAAACACACTAAGGTATAAAGTCCTAACTAGAACAAATGTTGAAACACACTAAGGTATAAAGTCTTAACTAGAACAAATGTTGAAACACACTAAGGTATAAAGTCCTAACTAGAACAAATGTTGAAACACACTAAGGTATAAAGTCTTAACTAGAACAAATGTTGAAACACACTAAGGTATAAAGTCTTAACTAGAACAAATGTTGAAACACACTAAGGTATAAAGTCTTAACTAGAACAAATGTTGAAACACACTAAAGTATAAAGTCTTAACTAAGAACAAATGTTGAAACACACTAAGGTATAAAGTCCTAACTAGAACAAATGTTGAAACACACTAAGGTATAAAGTCCTAACTAGAACAAATGTTGAAACACACTAAGGTATAAAGTCCTAACTAGAACAAATGTTGAAACACACTAAGGTATAAAGTCTTAACTAGAACAAATGTTGAAACACACTAAGGTATAAAGTCTTAACTAGAACAAATGTTGAAACACACTAAGGTATAAAGTCTTAACTAGAACAAATGTTGAAACACACTAAGGTATAAAGTCCTAACTAGAACAAATGTTGAAACACACTAAGGTATAAAGTCCTAACTAGAACAAATGTTGAAACACACTAAGGTATAAAGTCCTAACTAGAACAAATGTTGAAACACACTAAGGTATAAAGTCCTAACTAGAACAAATGTTGAAACACACTAAGGTATAAAGTCTTAACTAGAACAAATGTTGAAACACACTAAGGTATAAAGTCTTAACTAGAACAAATGTTGAAACACACTAAGGTATAAAGTCTTAACTAGAACAAATGTTGAAACACACTAAGGTATAAAGTCCTAACTAGAACAAATGTTGAAACACACTAAGGTATAAAGTCCTAACTAGAACAAATGTTGAAACACACTAAGGTATAAAGTCCTAACTAGAACAAATGTTGAAACACACTAAGGTATAAAGTCCTAACTGAACAAATGTTGAAACACACTAAGGTATAAAGTCCTAACTAGAACAAATGTTGAAACACACTAAGGTATAAAGTCCTAACTAGAACAAATGTTGAAACACACTAAGGTATAAAGTCCTAACTAGAACAAATGTTGAAACACACTAAGGTATAAAGTCTTAACTAGAACAAATGTTGAAACACACTAAGGTATAAAGTCCTAACTAGAACAAATGTTGAAACACACTAAGGTATAAAGTCCTAACTAGAACAAATGTTGAAACACACTAAGGTATAAAGTCTTAACTAGAATAAATGTTGAAACACACTAAGGTATAAAGTCTTAACTAGAACAAATGTTGAAACACACTAAGGTATAAAGTCTTAACTAGAACAAATGTTGAAACACACTAAGGTATAAAGTCCTAACTAGAACAAATGTTGAAACACACTAAGGTATAAAGTCCTAACTAGAACAAATGTTGAAACACACTAAGGTATAAAGTCCTAACTAGAACAAATGTTGAAACACACTAAGGTATAAAGTCTTAACTAGAACAAATGTTGAAACACACTAAGGTATAAAGTCTAACTAGAACAAATGTTGAAACACACTAAGGTATAAAGTCCTAACTAGAACAAATGTTGAAACACACTAAGGTATAAAGTCCTAACTAGAACAAATGTTGAAACACACTAAGGTATAAAGTCCTAACTAGAACAAAATGTTGAAACACACTAAGGTATAAAGTCTTAACTAGAACAAATGTTTGTATAAAAACACAAATGTTGAAACACACTAAGGTATAAAGTCTTAACTAGAACAAATGTTGAAACACACTAAGGTATAAAGTCTTAACTAGAACAAATGTTGAAACACACTAAGGTATAAAGTCTTAACTAGAACAAATGTTGAAACACACTAAGGTATAAAGTCCTAACTGGAACAAATGTTGAAACACACTAAGGTATAAAGTCCTAACTAGAAATGTTGAAAAATGTTGAAACACACTAAGGTATAAAGTCTTAACTAGAACAAATGTTGAAACACACTAAGGTATAAAGTCTTAACTAGAACAAATGTTGAAACACACTAAGGTATAAAGTCTTAACTAGAACAAATGTTGAAACACACTAAGGTATAAAGTCTTAACTAGAACAAATGTTGAAACACACTAAGGTATAAAGTCCTAACTAGAACAAATGTTGAAACACACTAAGGTATAAAGTCCTAACTAGAACAAATGTTGAAACACACTAAGGTATAAAGTCTTAACTAGAACAAATGTTGAAACACACTAAGGTATAAAGTCCTAACTAGAACAAATGTTGAAACACACTAAGGTATAAAGTCTTAACTAGAACAAATGTTGAAACACACTAAGGTATAAAGTCCTAACTAGAACAAATGTTGAAACACACTAAGGTATAAAGTCCTAACTAGAACAAATGTTGAAACACACTAAGGTATAAAGTCTTAACTAGAACAAATGTTGAAACACACTAAGGTATAAAGTCTTAACTAGAACAAATGTTGAAACACACTGAGGTATAAAGTCTTAACTAGAACAAATGTTGAAACACACTAAGGTATAAAGTCTTAACTAGAACAAATGTTGAAACACACTAAGGTATAAAGTCTTAACTAGAACAAATGTTGAAACACACTAAGGTATAAAGTCCTAACTAGAACAAATGTTGAAACACACTAAGGTATAAAGTCTTAACTAGAACAAATGTTGAAACACACTAAGGTATAAAGTCCTAACTAGAACAAATGTTGAAACACACTAAGGTATAAAGTCCTAACTAGAACAAATGTTGAAACACACTAAGGTATAAAGTCTTAACTAGAACAAATGTTGAAACACACTAAGGTATAAAGTCCTAACTAGAACAAATGTTGAAACACACTAAGGTATAAAGTCTTAACTAGAACAAATGTTGAAACACACTAAGGTATAAAGTCTTAACTAGAACAAATGTTGAAACACACTAAGGTATAAAGTCCTAACTAGAACAAATGTTGAAACACACTAAGGTATAAAGTCTTAACTAGAACAAATGTTGAAACACACTAAGGTATAAAGTAACTAACTTAACTAGAACAAATGTTGAAACACACTAAGGTATAAAGTCCTAACTAGAACAAATGTTGAAACACACTAAGGTATAAAGTCTTAACTAGAACAAATGTTGAAACACACTAAGGTATAAAGTCTTAACTAGAACAAATGTTGAAACACACTAAGGTATAAAGTCTTAACTAGAACAAATGTTGAAACACACTAAGGTATAAAGTCTTAACTAGAACAAATGTTGAAACACACTAAGGTATAAAGTCCTAACTAGAACAAATGTTGAAACACACTAAGGTATAAAGTCTTAACTAGAACAAATGTTGAAACACACTAAGGTATAAAGTCTTAACTAGAACAAATGTTGAAACACACTAAGGTATAAAGTCTTAACTAGAACAAATGTTGAAACACACTAAGGTATAAAGTCTTAACTAGAACAAATGTTGAAACACACTAAGGTATAAAGTCCTAACTAGAACAAATGTTGAAACACACTAAGGTATAAAGTCCTAACTAGAACAAATGTTGAAACACACTAAGGTATAAAGTCTTAACTAGAACAAATGTTGAAACACACTAAGGTATAAAGTCTTAACTAGAACAAATGTTGAAACACACTAAGGTATAAAGTCTTAACTAGAACAAATGTTGAAACACACTAAGGTATAAAGTCCTAACTAGAACAAATGTTGAAACACACTAAGGTATAAAGTCTTAACTAGAACAAATGTTGAAACACACTAAGGTATAAAGTCTTAACTAGAACAAATGTTGAAACACACTAAGGTATAAAGTCTTAACTAGAACAAGTGTTGAAACACACTAAGGTATAAAGTCTTAACTAGAACAAATGTTGAAACACACTAAGGTATAAAGTCCTAACTAGAACAAATGTTGAAACACACTAAGGTATAAAGTCCTAACTAGAATAAGTGTTGAAACACACTAAGGTATAAAGTCCTAACTAGAATAAATGTTGAAACACACTAAGGTATAAAGTCCTAACTAGAACAAATGTTGAAACACACTAAGGTATAAAGTCCTAACTAGAACAAATGTTGAAACACACTAAGGTATAAAGTCCTAACTAGAACAAATGTTGAAACACACTAAGGTATAAAGTCCTAACTAGAACAAATGTTGAAACACACTAAGGTATAAAGTCTTAACTAGAACAAATGTTGAAACACATAAGGTAAGGTATAAAGTCACTAAGGTATAAAGTCTTAACTAGAAAATGTTGAAACACACTAAGGTATAAAGTCTTAACTAGAACAAATGTTGAAACACACTAAGGTATAAAGTCTTAACTAGAACAAATGTTGAAACACACTAAGGTATAAAGTCCTAACTAGAACAAATGTTGAAACACACTAAGGTATAAAGTCTTAACTAGAACAAATGTTGAAACACACTAAGGTATAAAGTCCTAACTAGAACAAATGTTGAAACACACTAAGGTATAAAGTCCTAACTAGAACAAATGTTGAAACACACTAAGGTATAAAGTCCTAACTAGAACAAATGTTGAAACACACTAAGGTATAAAGTCTTAACTAGAACAAATGTTGAAACACACTAAGGTATAAAGTCCTAACTAGAACAAATGTTGAAACACACTAAGGTATAAAGTCTTAACTAGAACAAATGTTGAAACACACTAAGGTATAAAGTCCTAACTAGAACAAATGTTGAAACACACTAAGGTATAAAGTCTTAACTAGAACAAATGTTGAAACACACTAAGGTATAAAGTCCTAACTAGAACAAATGTTGAAACACACTAAGGTATAAAGTCTTAACTAGAACAAATGTTGAAACACACTAAGGTATAAAGTCTTAACTAGAACAAATGTTGAAACACACTAAGGTATAAAGTCTTAACTAGAACAAATGTTGAAACACACTAAGGTATAAAGTCTTAACTAGAACAAATGTTGAAACACACTAAGGTAACTAAATGTTGAAACACACTAAGGTATAAAGTCCTAACTAGAACAAATGTTGAAACACACTAAGGTATAAAGTCCTAACTAGAACAAATGTTGAAACACACTAAGGTATAAAGTCCTAACTAGAACAAATGTTGAAACACACTAAGGTATAAAGTCCTAACTAGGAATAAAGTGTTGAAACACACACTAAGGTATAAAGTCTTAACTAGAATAAGTGTTGAAACACACTAAGGTATAAAGTCTTAACTAGAACAAATGTTGAAACACACTAAGGTATAAAGTCTTAACTAGAACAAATGTTGAAACACACTAAGGTATAAAGTCTTAACTAGAACAAATGTTGAAACACACTAAGGTATAAAGTCTTAACTAGAACAAATGTTGAAACACACTAAGGTATAAAGTCTTAACTAGAACAAATGTTGAAACACACTAAGGTATAAAGTCCTAACTGGAACAAATGTTGAAACACACTAAGGTATAAAGTCCTAACTAGAACAAATGTTGAAACACACTAAGGTATAAAGTCCTAACTAGAACAAATGTTGAAACACACTAAGGTATAAAGTCCTTAACTAGAATAAATGTTGAAACACACTAAGGTATAAAGTCTTAACTAGAACAAATGTTGAAACACACTAAGGTATAAAGTCTTAACTAGAACAAATGTTGAAACACACTAAGGTATAAAGTCTTAACTAGAACAAATGTTGAAACACACTAAGGTATAAAGTCTTAACTAGAACAAATGTTGAAACACACTAAGGTATAAAGTCTTAACTAGAACAAATGTTGAAACACACT